>NC_053023.1:548754026-548827550 GCF_003073215.2 Triticum urartu
GTTAAACTAAGTACTATTTAATTAAACTAACTAGTTAATTAGCTTAATTAAACATGATTAATTAACTTAATTAATTCACTTATTGATTAATTAATTAATGTAATTATTATTTATTTATTTATTTATTTATTTTTAATTCCTTTTTTTAATAAAGTTTTGGGGCGTGGGCCCCACATGTCTATGGCCCTAAGGGCCTAGCGGGCACAGGGCGGTGCGAGCGCGGGCACCGCCCGAACAGGCATGGGCGCTGGGTGCCCGAGACGGTCCAGGCGCGGCCCGCCACACGGTGGGAGTGGTAGCGCGCCGGTGAGGTTTGGCCGAGGCGCCACCGGCCGGATTGGTCAAAGATGGCGGCGGCGGTGAGCGCAGCAGCGCGCGGGAGGCTGCGCGGGGCAGTGGGCGAGGGCGCAGGCTGCGGCAGCCGAAGCGGGCAAAGGCAGGAGCGGCGGGGCTGAAGCAGCGAACGGCACGGGCGGCGGCGCGTCGACGGGGAGCAGAGGCGGCCACGCGTGAGGCGTGGATGGCGCGACGCACGCGCAGTGAGGCACCAGCGGGCGAGCGGCAGTGGCTGTGGGAGGCCAGCGGCGCGGCCGGCCGATGCGTGTGTGGCGAAGCGGGGAAGAGGAGAAGGTGCGGTGCTCACGGCGAGGTCGTAGGGTTCGTGGCAGTGGCGCATGAGGAGGATGACAGAGATGACCAAGCGACGAGGAGGCAGTCTGGCGAGTGGCTCCGGTGGTCGACGGTGAGGACGGCGGCGACGTCGGGTGGCGGGGCGTCAGGGGTCGTCTCGGGTGCCGATGTAGACCGGGACGGGGGAAATCCGGGTGTTGATGTCAAGGTCGAAGCGGCAAGGGGCTACGTCGAGGTCACCGGCAGGACGCGCGAGCCCGGGGGGTAGGAGGCGCACGGGGTTGGGGCGCCGAGCGGGAGCGAGGGGAGTGGGGGGGCTCGCCCCGATTGGATCGGGAGGGGGAGAGGGAGTGGGGATCGAGAGGAGTGGGGGGTTAGGGTTTCTGGGGTGTGGGGGTGGCCTTATAGGCCAGGGGGTGGGCCGGCCCGTTCGGGCAGCTGAGGCCAGCTGGGCCACTTGGCCCAGTGAGAGGGGGGGTTGCTTTGCCTTTTTTTTTATCTATTTGCATTTTTGCTTTTAAACCTTTTAAATCATTTAGACATTTTATAAAAATGTGTTTGCTGCACCATAATTACCTTTGTAATATTTGGCAACCACCGAACATTTCTGTTTCAATTTTTGAAATTTTTTATTGCTGACATTAATTTTAAATTTGAATTTGACACGGTTTGAACTAACGGACGTTTAGCAACAGTAATCGGGATGACATGGCATGATTAGCGTGGGATTACTGTAGCAAGATTATCTGGGCGTTACATATCTCCTCCACTACAAGAAATCTCGTCCCGAGATTTAGGAGGTAGAGGGAAACAGTGCGGGGTATTCATCACGAAGACGATCCTCGCGTTCCCAGGTGGCTTCGTCTTCAGAGTGATTCGACCACTGGACCTTGAGGAACTTGATCGCCTTCTGACGTGTGCGGCGTTCAGCTTGGTCGAGAATGCGGACCGGATGCTCTTTATAGGAGAGGTCTTGTTGCAATTCAAGCACTTTATGATCCACTGCTCGGATTGGGTCCTTGAAGCAGCGTCGAAGCTGCGACACGTGGAACACATCGTGAACCTGAGAAAGGTTCGGCGGAAGCTCCAGTTGATATGCCACCTTTCCACGCCTTTCGAGAATATTGAAAGGACCAATGTAGCAGGGAGCTAGCTTTCCTTTGATCCCGAAGCGGTGTGCACCCTTCATTGGTGTAACTCGAAGATAAGCCTTTTCGCCAGGTTGATAGACCATGTCTTGGTGATGACGGTCATACTGACTTTTCTGACGTGACTGAGCAGTCTTGAGATTCTCGCGAATAATGCGAACTTGTTCTTCGGCCTGTTGGATAATATCCGGACCAAAGAGTGGACGTTCCCCAGTTTCTGACCAGTTCAGAGGGGTTCGACACTTTCGTCCATATAGCACTTCGAAGGGGGACATCTTCAGACTAGCTTGATAGCTATTATTATAAGAGAACTCGGCATATGGAAGAGATTCCTCCCATTTCTTGCCGAATGAGATTACACAAGCTCGAAGCATGTCTTCGAGAACTTGGTTGACACGTTCAACCTGTCCTTGCGACTGAGGATGAAACGCTGTACTGAACGACAGATGAGTTCCCATAGCTTCTTGGAAACTCGCCCAAAACCTTGAAGTGAATAAGCTGCCACGGTCTGAACTGATAACCAGTGGAATACCATGAAGTGAAACAATTCTGCCCATGTAGAGAGTAGCAAGCTTACTAGCATTGATTGTCTCTTTGACCGCCAGAAAATGTGCAACTTTAGAAAGCCGGTCAATGACGACAAGAATAGCATCATTACCTTTCTGCGACTTGGGAAATCCAGTGACGAAGTTCATCTCAACATGGTCCCATTTCCATTCAGGAATAGAGATAGGTTGCAGAGTTCCGGCAGGCCTTTGATGCTCTGCTTTGATTCGGCGACAAACGTCACACTCAGCAACATAACGAGCAATGTCCTACTTCATATTAGACCACCAGAATCTTTGACGAATATCCTGGTACATCTTCGTACTACCAGGATGGATGGACAGAGGCGTATCATGAGCTTCTTGCATAACCCTTTTAGTCTTATCCAGGTTTTTCTTTGAACATGGTACCACTAGGCGGCCTTTGAAATACAAGGCGCCATCATCGGCGATAGTGAAGAATGAGGGCTTTCCTTCTGCTAGATGGCGTTTAATCTTATGGACTTCAGAGTCATAACCTTGAATAGTCTTTATACCAGCTACGAGATCTGGTACGACAGTCAGGGTATTTAGAGAACCCTTAGTAATAACAAGAAGATTCATCTTGCGGAATTCCGGGGGAGGGGGAGCGAGTGCTCTAGGAGGAACAATATGGAGATTCAGCTTTCTAAATTCTTCGACAAGCGAGGGCTGAACTTTATGAACCTGGAGGTGGTTGCAGTAAGACTTGCGGCTCAAGGCATCGGCCATTACATTAGCCTTGCCGGGGGTATAAGATATACCCACGTCAAAGTCTGCAACAGTCTCCATCCATCTCTGCTGACGGAGGTTCAGATCTGGCTGAGTAAACAGATACTTCAGACTTTGGTGATCGGTGAAGATCTCGCAACGATTACCGAGAAGGTAGTGTCGCCACTGCTTCAGTGAATGAATGACGGCAGCAAGCTCGAGGTCGTGAACTGGGTAGTTTTCTTCGTGAGGGCGCAGTTGACGAGAGGCATAAGCAATCACTCTGCGCTCTTGCATTAGGGCACAACCTAATCCTTGACGGGAAGCGTCGCAGTAAATGACGAAGTCCTTCTTAGTATCAGGTGGTGCAAGCACAGGGGCAGAAGTCAACTTGTCTTTGAGCGCCTGGAAACTTTCCTGACATTTTTCTATCCATTCGAACTTGACACCCTTATGCAACAGATTAGTCAGAGGCCTGGCAACCTTGGAGAAGTTCTCGACGAATCGATGGCAATAGCTGGCGAGACCGAGAAAACTTCGGACTTGCTTGACATTCTTCGGAGGAGTCCAATCGAGAATAGCCTGAACTCGTTCAGGGTTGACGGCAATACCATCCTTGGAGATGACATGCCCAAGATAGGTTACTTTGGGGAGCCAGAATTCACACTTGGAATACTTAGCATACAGTTGGTGATCTCGAAGCTTTTCTAGCACAAGACAAAGATGTGCAGCATGTTCTTCTTCGTTCTTGGAAAATACAAGATATCGTCCAGATAAACCACGACAAACTTGTCGAGGTAATCCATGAATATATAGTTCATCAGACGAGAGAAGGTGGCGGGAGCATTCGTTAAGCTGAATGACATGACGGTGTACTCATATGATCCATACCGAGTCACGAAGGCGGTTTTTGGGATATCCTCTTCACGAACACGGATCTGGTGGTAACCTAACCTCAAATCGAGTTTGGAGAACACTGATGAGCCAGCCAGTTGATCATAAAGATCATTGATCCGAGGAAGAGGATATTTATTCTGAATGGTAGCTTGGTTTATAGGACGGTAGTCTTGGACTAATCGGTTTGTCCCATCCTTTTTCTTAACAAAGAGAGAAGGTGCTCCCCAAGGAGAGCAACTTGGGCGAATGAAACCTTTGACAAGAGATTTTTCGATTTCCTCCTTAAGCTCAATGAGTTCATGCGGCGGCATCTTGTAGGGTCGTTTAGCTATAGGGGTAGTGTCGGGTTTCAAGTTGATGATGAATTCAACAGCTCTAGCAGGGGGAATCCCTGGAAGTTCTTCTGGGAAGACGTCTTGGAATTCACGAACGACGGGAATGTTTTCAATGCCCTCGAGTGGTGCAGCGTTCAACGCATTCAAGGCATAAAGTCGTGCCTCGGCGTTCTGAACTAGATGAGCTTGGTAAGCTATTATTTCATCAGAAGGGTGTAGCAGATGGACGACCTTAGTGGCGCAAACTATAGAAGCAGTATGCGCTTTCAACCAATCCATTCCCAGAATGAGGTCGATGTTAGACGACTTCAGGATAATGGGAGAGGCATAGAATTCCAGCCCTTCAATTTCCACGGGGACATCGATGCCAACCAGTGAGGTTTGACATTGTCCCACGGGGGTTTTTACCAATACCGAAGTGTTCATCTCCTCACATTTAACGTCATGCTTGTATGCAAAATCTTCTGACATGAATGAATGCGATGCTCCTGAATCGAATAAAACGGATGCTGGTACTGAATTTACGAGGAGTGTACCCATCACAGTAGCAGGCTAGTCTTGAGCTTCGTTGAGATCAACGTGGTTGGCATGAACACGACCATAAGACTTGGCACTGTTGTTGCGGGGCTGGTTGCTTCCACGGCCAGTTGCGGGAAGGGACAGATGATTCTGATTCTGATAGCAGTTCCTGGCAAGGTGACCTGGTTGACCACACTTGTAGCACAGACCATTATTAGGAGTGGGAACAGGAGCTTGTAGTGGTGGAGCTGGAAGTCTTGGCTGCCTAGTTGGAGGAGCAGGCAGATGAGGTGCAGCATAGGTCTGCCTTGGGGCAGGTGCATTCGGCTGGTACATGCTGTTGGGAATCCATATCTTGCGCTTCTGCAAAGACGGGCCCGAAGATGAGCTCGTGTCACGGTTGCGCCTGTGAGAGCTCTGGTATTCCTGCAGACCAGTTTCGACATTGATGGCTTTGTTCACCAGAGTGGTGAAATCAGCAAAGTCATGCACTAGAAGTGCGAGCTTGATGTCAGCTTGAAGGCCATCACGGAACTTCTCCTGTCTGCATGCATCAGTTGCAATGTCCTCTTCAGCATAGCAGGACAAGTCCAGAAACTCCCGCTGATAAGCTTCAACAGTCTTGTTGCCTTGGGTGAGGTTGCGGAACTCACGCTTCTTCCGGTCCATGACTCCCTGAGGAATGAAGCGAGCTCGGAAGGCAGCTTGGAAGTCTGGCCAGGTGATGATTGTTCCAGCTAGCAGAGTACGCCTGTGGCTGTCCCACCATTGAGCCACGGGTCCCTTCAGGAAGAAGGAAGCAAAGGTGACATAGCTGGCAGGGGCTACATCAGCAGACTCCATCTCATAGGTGATGTCACGGAGCCAGTCATCAGCATCCAGAGGCTGAGTTGAGCTGCGGTACACAGTTGGGTTCAAGCGCATGAAATCCTGCAGAGTTACTGGGGTTGGCTGCTGGTTCATATTGGGGCGAGGAAACTGAGCCATCATATTCTCCATGAACTGGCGATTCATCTCAAGCTGTTGGATCATACCAGTCATGTACTCAGGCGGTGGTGGGGCGTTGCCACCACGACCACGACCACCTGGTCTAACCATCCTGCTAATATATAACAGGGGTAGTTCAGCATTGAGAAATTTGCAAAGACGAGAATCATTCATGATGAAACATGCACAACGAAAGCAGCACGATAGATACTACATAGTAGTCGGCATATCTTACAAAAGAGATAATGCATAGAGTTCGTTACACGGTGTTCAGTACATAGGCTAAGACATCATAGGCGGCACACAGGCTCGCGGCGAATGCATCTAACCCTAATAAGCAAGTCTACATCAGTCCCATGCGGTACTGCGGAGGTAGGTGTAGCCCGATAGCTGGTAGTGACGCGAAGGGAAGACCTCCACGCGAGTAGCCTGGGGTCCGCGGATACTCTGGTGCGGAACCCGATGCGCAGGTGGTAGGAGAGGACCCAATGCAGGAGAGTAGCCTCCCACATCTGGCCAGCCGACGCCCTGGGGCATCACGGTCCGGGCAGGGTAGATCGCAGAACGCGACAGATCACCAGAGCGGACAGAGGGGTGCAACAGTGTCAAAGCACGATACAGGTGCTGACGGGTGGTGTACAACTCGTGGCGAAGAGCTCGGTTTGCTCTATCCAGCCCATCAGCATGCAGAACCAGGTTCTGATGGTAGAATGGCTCTCGGGTGACGGTGGAGTAGGCAGCAGTGTAGTATCCCTCCGCACCAACATCAGATGTGATAGCAATGTGCCTGAAGGGGGAGGTGTCCATCTCCTAATACTCTCCGCGAAGACGTGTCAGAGCAGCATAAGCAGCATCGTGGACCGCCATGTCGATGGTCACTCCAACACCATGAGCAGTGTGCAGCACGGTAGTGGAGTCATACTCTCGAGAGTAGAGGTGGACGATGGCACGGTACTGCTCCTGGTTGAAGTCCTGATACTCCTCATAGACGGTGTACTCAGGGTGCCAGCGATAACCCAGATAGGTCATCATCTCAACCAACACAGCAGGTGATCCTGAGGCACCAATGGCCGTCGTGTGGCGCACGACCTGCCTCGTGGGTTCCATCTGAAAACAAAGATGTTTTCACAGGAGTCAAATGGCAATGTGGATAATGTCCAAATACTACTCTAAAGAATAACTAGGGCTTATCCAACTTTGGGGTGAACGTGGTCACGGGATCCTAGTGTTAGAGTTAGTAAAATCGTTTAATCCGAGTAGGAGAGAGTTCAGTGTCCCAGAGTAAGGATCGAGGAGTAAAAGAGCCTAATACCACCCAGATGGCGATGTGGGCCCGTAAGGCACACAGCCATGTTAGTAAAAGTTTTTGTAATGTCTAGACTCAACTTCGGCCAAGGAGTGTGGAAGGGGAATTCCTACAGGCAGTCGGCTCTGATACCAACTTGTGACGCCCCCGATTAAATCATACACTAAACATACACGCAAACGTGTACGATCAAGATCAGGGACTCACGGGAAGATATCACAACACAACTCTACAAATAAAATAAGTCATACAAGCATCATATTACAAGCCAGGGGCCTCGAGGGCTCGAATACAAGAGCTCGATCATAGACGAGTCAGCGGAAGCAACAATATCTGAGTACAGACATAAGTTAAACAAGTTGCCTTAAGAAGGCTAGCACAAACTGGGATACAGATCGAAAGAGGCGCAAGCCTCCTGCCTGGGATCCTCCTAACTACTCCTGGTCGTCGTCAGCGGGCATCACGTAGTAGTAGGCACCTCCGGTGTAGTAGGAGTCGTCGTCGAAGGTGGCGTCTGGCTCCTGGGCTCCAACATCTGGTTGCGGCAACCAGGTAGAAGGGATAGGGGGAAAAGAGGGAGAAAGCAACCGTGAGTACTCATCCAAAGTACTCGCAAGCAAGGAGCTATACTACATATGTATGCATTGGTATCAAATGGAATAAGGGTATCATATGTGGACTGAACTGCAGAAAGCCGGAATAAGGGGGGATAGCTAGTCCTTTCGAAGACTACGCTTCTGGCAGCCTCCGTCTTGCAGCATGTAGAAGAGATTAGACTGAAGTCCTCCCAGTAGCATCGCATAGCATAATCCTAACCGATGATCCTCCCCTCGTCGCCCTGTGAGAGAGCGATCACCGGTGGTATCTGGCACATGGAAGGGTGTGTTTTATTAAGTATCCGGTTCTAGTTGTCATAAGGTCAAGGTACAACTCCAAGTCGTCCTGTTACCGAAGATCACGGCTATTCGAATAGATTAACTTCCCTGCAGGGGTGCACCACATAACCCAACACGCTCGATCCCATTTGGCCGGACACACTTTCCTGGTCCATGCCCGGCCTCGGAAGATCAACACGTCGCAGCCCTACCTAGGCACAACAGAGAGGCCAGCACACCGGTCTAAACCTAAGCGCACAGGGGTCTGGGCCCATCGCCCATAGCACACCTGCACGTTGCGTACGCGGCCAGAGAGCAGACCTAGCAACCTCCATTACAAAGGAAGTCACGTTATGCGGTCCAACCCGGCGCGCGCCGCTCAGTCGTTGGCGTCACGAAGTGCTTCGGCTGATACCACGACGTCGAGTGCCCATAACTGTCCCCGCGTAGATGGTTAGTGCGTATAGGCCAGTAGCCAGACTCAGATCAAATACCAAGATCTCGTTAAACGTGTTAAGTATCCGCGAACATCGACCAGGGCCAGGCCCACCTCTCTCCTAGGTGGTCTCAACCTGCCCTGCCGCTCCGCCTCAAAGTAACCGTCGGGGGCCGTCAGGAACCCAGGCCCACCTCTACCGGGATGGAGCCACCTGCCCCTTCAGCCCCCATCTCCGAACAGTATCACAGGTAATGTAACTGTGTAAAGTATATCGTATATGCCCGTGATCACCTCCCGAAGTGATCACGACCCAGTAGTATAGCATGGCAGACGGACAAGAGTGTAGGGCCACTGATGGAACACTAGCATCCTATACTAAGCAGTAGGATAGCAGGTAATGGTAACAACAGTAGTAGCAAGGACAGGCTATGCATCAGGATAGGAATACGGAAAGCAGTAACATGCTACACTACTCTAATGCAAGCAGTATAGAGAAAAGAGTAGGCGATATCTGGTGATCAAAGGGGGGGCTTGCCTGGTTGCTCTGGCAAGAGAGAGGGGTCGTCGATGTAGTCGATCACAAGGGTACCGGCATCGGCCTCAGGTTCTACCGGAAAGAAGTAACGGAGGGGAACACAATAAATAACAGAGCAATCAAATGTAACACAAAGCAAGATGCGGCAATACGCGGTGCTAGGTATGTCCTAACGCGGTATTATGTGATACCGGCGAAAGGGGGAAACATCCGGGAAAGTATTCCCGGTGTTTCGCGTTTTCGGACAAATGAACCGGAGGGGAAAAGTTGCGTGTTTGCTATGCTAGGGATGTGTGGCTGACAAACGGGCTGCGTACCCGGATTCGTCTCGTCGTTCTGAGCAACTTTCATGTAGAAAGTATTTTAATCCGAGTTACGGATTAAAAGATATGATTTTCTGAAGATTTTATTAATTTCTGGTATTTAATTAATTATTTAAATTAATTCGAAAATGAATTAATGACATCAGCATGATGTCATGCTGACGTCAGCAGTCAACTGAGTTGACTGGGTCAAACTGACATGTGGGTCCAGTGGGACCCACCTGTCATACCCTGTTTAGGTTAATTAGGTCTTAGTTAAACTAAGTACTATTTAATTAAACTAAATAGTTAATTATCTTAATTAAACATGATTAATTAACTTAATTAATTCACTTATTGATTAATTAATTAATGTAATTATTATTTATTTATTTATTTATTTTTAATTCCTTTTTTAATAAAGTTTTGGGGCGTGGGCCCCACATGGCTGTGGCCCTAAGGGCCTAGCGGGCACAGGGCAGTGCGAGCGCGGGCACCGCCCGAACAAGCGTGGGCGCTGGGTGCCCGAGACGGTCCAGGCGTGGCCCGCCGCACGGTGGGAGTGGTAGCGCGCCGGTGAGGTTTGGCCGGGGCGCCACCGGCCGGATTGGTCTAAGATGGCGGCGGCGGTGAGCACAGCAACGCGTGGGAGGCCGCGCGGGGCAGTGGGCGAGGGCGCAGGCTGCGGCAGCTGGAGCGGGCAAAGGCAGGAGCGGCGGGGCTGAAGCAGCGAACGGCACGGGCGGCGGCGCGTCGACGGGGAGCAGAGGCGGCCACGCGTGAGGCGTGGATGGCGCGACGCACGCGCAGTGAGGCACCAGCGGGCGAGCGGCAGTGGCTGTGGGAGGCCAGCGGCGCGGCCGGCCGATGCATGTGTGGCGAAGCGGGGAAGAGGAGAAGGAGCGGTGCTCACGGCGAGGTCGTAGGGTTCGTGGCAGCCGCGCATGAGGAGGATGACGGAGATGACCAAGCGACGAGGAGGCAGTCCGGCGAGTGGCTCTGGTGGTCGACGGTGAGGACGGCGGCGACGTCGGGTGGCGGGGCGTCAGGGGTCGTCTCGGGTGCCGATGTAGACCGGGACGGGGGAAATCCGGGTGTTGATGTCAAGGTCGAAGCGGCGAGGGGCTACGTCGAGGTCACCGGCAGGACGCGCGAGCCCGGGGGGTAGGAGGCGCACGGGGTTGGGGCGCCGAGCGGGAGCGAAGGGAGTGGGGGGGGCTCGCCCCGATTGGATCGGGAGGGGGAGAGGGAGTGGGGATCGAGAGGGGTGTGGGGTTGGGGTTTGGGGGGGTGGGGGGGGGGCTTTAGGGGCGGGGGGGTGGGCCGGCCCGTTCGGGCGGCTGAGACCAGCTGGGCCACTTGGCCCAGTGAGAGGGGGGGTTGCTTTGCCTTTTTTTTGTTTTGTTTTTATCTATTTGCATTTCTGCTTTTAAACCTTTTAAATCATTTAGACATTTTATAAAAATGTGTTTGCTGCACCATAATTACCTTTGTAATATTTGGCAACCACCGAACATTTCTGTTTCAATTTTTGAATTTTTTTATTGCCGACATTAATTTTAATTTTAAATTTGAATTTGACGCAGTTTGAACTAACGGACGTTTAGCAACAGTAATCGGGATGACATGGCATGATTAGCGTGGGATTACTGTAGCAAGATTATCCGGGCGTTACAGTGGTGCCCCTCGATGGTTTGGGGGTACGTAGGTATATATAGGAGGAAGAAGTAGGTCGGTGGAGCCACGAGGGGCCCACGAGGGTGGAGGGCACGCCCAGTGGGGTAGGCACGCCCCCCTGCCTCGTGTCCTCCTCGTTGATTGCTTGACGTCCACTCCAAGTCCTCTGGATCACTTTTTTTCCAAAATCACGCTCCCGAAGATTTCATTCCGTTTGGACTCCATTTGATATTCTTTTTCTGTGAAACACTGAAATAGGCAAAAAAAACAGCAATTTGGGTTGGGTCTCCGGTTAATAGGTTAATCCCAAAAATAATATAAAAGTGTATAAATAATCCCATTAAACATCCAAAACAGTATATATAATAGCATGGAACAATCAAAAATTATAGATACGTTGGAGACGTATCAATCGCTGTCGGCACGCTACCCCTACATCTACCTTCGGGTGCCAGCATTAAGCATGAACATTATATCTGGATCTTGTTTGATCCGAGATGGTTATTCATTTAAATCGTAGAATAATGGTTGTTCTATTTATATGAGTAATATCTTTTATGGTCATGCACCCTTGATGAGTGGTCTATTTTTACTAAATCTTGATAGTAGTGATACACATATTCATAGTATTGAAGCCAAAATATATAAGTTTAATAATGATAGTGCAACTTATTTTTGGAACTGCCGTTTGGGTCATATTGGTGTAAAGCACATGAAGAAACTCCATGCTGATGGACTTTTGGAATCACTTGATTATTAATCACTTCATGCTTGCGAACCATGCCTCATGGGCAAGATGACTAAGACTCCTTTCTCCGGAACAATGGAACGAGCAACAGACTTATTGGAAATAATACATACTGATGTATGCGGTTTGATGAGTGTTGATTCTCATGGCGGGTATCATTATTTTCTGACCTTCACAGATGATTTGAGCAGATATGGGTATATCTACTTGATGAAGCATAAGTTTGAAACATTTCAAAAGTTCAAAGAATTTCAGAGTGAAGTGGAAAATCTTTGTAACAAGAAAATAAAGTTTCTACAATCTGATCGTGGAGGAGAATATTTGAGTTACGAGTTTGGTCTTCATTTGAAACAATGCGGAATAGTTTCGCAACTCACTCCACCTGGAACACCACAGCGTAATTGTGTGTCCGAACGTCGTAACCACACTTTATTAGATATGGTGCGATCTATCATGTCTCTTACTGATTTACCACTATCGTTTTGGGGTTATGCTTTAGAGACGGCTGCATTCACGTTAAATAGGGCACCATCGAAATCCATTGAGACGACACCTTATGAACTGTGGTTTGGCAAGAAACCCAAGTTGTCGTTTCTTAAAGTTTGGGGCTGCGATGCTTATGTGAAAAAGTTTCAACCTGATAAGCTTGAACCCAAATTGGAGAAATGTGTCTTCATAGGATACCCAAAAGAGACTATTGGGTACACCTTCTATCACAGATCCGAAGGCAAGATATTCGTTGCTAAGAATGGATCCTTTCTAGAGAAGGAGTTTCTCTCGAAAGAAGTGAGTGGGAGGAAAGTAGAACTTGATGAGGTAATTGTACCTACTCCCTTATTAGAAAGTAGTTCATCACAGAAATCAGTTCCAGTGATTCCTACACCAATTAATGAGGAAGCTAATGATGATGATCATGAAACTTCTGATCAAGTTACTATTGAACCTCGTAGGTCAACCAGAGTAAGATCCGCACCAGAGTGGTATGGTAATCCTGTTCTGGAAGTCATGTTACTTGACCATGACGAACCTACGAACTATGAGGAAGCGATGATGAGCCCAGATTCCGCAAAATGGCTTGAGGCCACGAAATCTGAGATGGGATCCATGTATGAGAACAAAGTATGGACTTTGGTTGACTTGCCCGATGATAGGCAAGCCATAGAGAATAAATGGATCTTCAAGAAGAAGACTGACGCTGACGGTAATGTTACTGTCTACAAAGCTCGACTTGTTGCGGAAGGTTTTCGACAAGTTCAAGGAGTTGACTACGATGAGACCTTCTCACCCGTAGCGATGCTTAAGTCCGTCCGAATCATGTTAGCAATTGCCGCATTTTATGATTATGAAATTTGGCAAATGGATGTCAAAATTGCATTCCTTAATGGATATCTTAAAGAAGAGTTGTGTATGATGCAACCAGAAGGTTTTGTCGATCCAAAAGGTGCTAACAAAGTGTGTAAGCTCCAGCGGTCCATTTATGGACTGGTGCAAGCATCTCGGAGTTGGAATATACGCTTTGATAGTGTGATCAAAGCATATGGTTTTATACAGACTTTTGGAGAAGCCTGTATTTACAAGAAAGTGAGTGGGATCTCTGTAGCATTTCTGATATTATATGTGGATGACATATTGTTAATCGGAAATGATACTGAATTTCTGAATAGCATAAAAGGATACTTGAATAATAATTTTTCAATGAAAGACCTCGGTGAAGCTGCTTATATATTGGGCATCAAGATATATAGAGATAGATCAAGAAGCTTAATTACACTTTCACAAAGCACATACCTTGATAAAGTTTTGAAGAAGTTCAAAATGGATCAAGCAAATAAAGGGTTCTTACCTGTGTTACAAGGTGTGAAGTTGAGTCAGACTCAATGCCCGACCACTGCAGAAGATAGAGAGAAAATGGAAGTCATTCGCTATGCTTCAGCCTTAGGTTCTATCATGTATGCAATGCTGTGTACCAAACATGATGTGTGCCTTGCTATTAGTTTAGCAGGGAGGTACCAAAGTAATCCAGGAGTGGATCACTGGACAACAGTCAAGAACATCCTGAAATACCTGAAAAGGACTAAGGATATGTTTCTCGTTTATGGAGGTGACAAAGAGCTCGTCGTAAATGGTTACATTGATGCAAGCTTTGACACTGATCCGGATGACTCTAAGTCACAAACCGGATACGTATTTTTATTGAATGGTGGAGCTGTCAGTTGGTGCAATTCCAAGCAGAGCATTGTGGCGGGATCTACGTGCGAAGCGGAGTACATTGCTGCTTCGGAAGCAGCAAATGAAGGAGTCTGGATGAAGGAGTTCATATCCGATCTAGGTGTCATACCTAGTGCATCGGGTCCAATGAAAATCTTTTGTGACAATACTGGTGCAATTGCCTTGGCAAAGGATTCCAGATTTCACATGAGAACCAAGAACATCAAGAGACGCTTCAATTCCATTCGTGATCAAGTCAAGGAGGGAGACATAGAGATTAGCACGATACATACGGATCTGAATGTTGCAGACCCGTTGACTAAGCCTCTCTCGAACATGATCAGCACCAAAACTCCGTGGGTGTTAGAATCATTACTATGTAATCTAGATTATTGACTCTAGTGCAAGTGGGAGACTGAAGGAAATATGCCCTAGAAGCAATAATACAGTTGTTATTTATGTTTCCTTATATCATGATAAATGTTTATTATTCATGCTAGAATTGTATTAACCGGAAACTTAGTACATGTGTGAATACATAGACAAACAGAGTGTCACTGGTATGCCTCTACTTGACTAGCTCATTAATCAAAAGATGGTTAAGTTTCCTAACCATAGACATGAGTTTTCATTTGATGAACGGGATCACACCATTAGATAATGATGTGATTGACTTGACCCATCCGTTAGCTTAGCACTATGATCGTTTAGTTTATTGCTATTGCTTTCTTCATGACTTATACATGTTCCTATGACTATGAGATTATGCAACTCCCGAATACCGGAAGAACACTTAGTGTGCTATCAAACGTCACAACGTAAGTGGGTGACTATAAAGATGCTCTACAGGTGTCTCCAATGGTGTTTGTTGAGTTGGCATAGATCGAGATTAGGATTTGTCACTCCGTGTATCGGAGAGGTATCTCTGGGCCCTCTCGGTAATGCACATCACTATAAGCCTTGCAAGAAATGTGACTAATGAGTTAGTTGAGGGATGTTGCATTACAGTAACGAGTAAAGAGACTTGTCGGTAATGAGATTGAACTAGGTATTGAGATACCGACGATCGAATCTCGGGCAAGTAACATACCGATGACAAAGGGAACAACGTATATTGTTATGCGGTTTGACCGATAAAGATCTTCGTAGAATATGTAGGAACCAATAGGAGCATCCAGGTTCCGCTATTTGTTATTGACCAAAAGTAAGTCTCGGTCATGTCTACATAGTTCTCGAACCCGTAGGTCCGCACGCTTAACATTCGATGACGATCGGTATTATGAGTTTATGTGTTTTGATGTACCGAAGGTAGTTCAGAGTCCCAGATGTGATCACGGACATTACGAGGAGTCTCGAAATGGTCAAGACATAAAGATTGATATATTGGAAGGCTATGTTTGGACACCAGAATGGTTTCGGATAATTCGGGCAATTACCGGAGTACCGGGGAGTTACTGGAACCCCCCGGGGAGTCAATGGGCCTTAATGGGCCATGGTGGGAGAGAGAAGGAGGCGGCCAAGTGGGGCCCCCCCCCAAGCCCAATCCGTATTGGGGAGGGGGGTGTCCCCCCTTTCCTTCTCTCCTTCTCCTTTTTCCTTCTTCTCCTACTCCAACTAGGGAAGGGGGAAACCTACTCCTACTAGGAGTAGGAATCCCCTTGGGTCGCGCCATAGAGAGGGCCGACCCTCCCCACCTCCACTCCTTTATATATGGGGGAGGGGGCACACCATAGACACACAAGTTGACAATTGTCTTAGCCGTGTGCGGTGCCCCCTCCACAGATTTCCACCTTGGTCATATCGTCGTAGTGCTTATAGGCGAAGCCCTACGTCGGTAACTTCATCATCATCGTCATCATGCTGTCATGCTGATGAAACTCTCCCTCGACCTTAGCTGGATCAAGAGTATGAGGGACGTCATCGAGCTAAACGTGTGCAGATCGCGGAGGTGACGTGCGTTCGGTACTTGATCGGTTGGATCGCGAAGACGTTCGGCTACATAAACCGCGTTACTTAATGCTTCCGCTTTCGGTCTACGAGGGTATGTGGACACTCTCCCCTCTCGTTGCTATGCATCTCCTAGACGGATCTTGCGTGATCGTAGGAAATTTTTGAAATACTGCATTCCCCAACAGGATAATATTATTGGGATGCCGGAAGTGTTTCGGAGGGTACCGGGTACTTATCGGGTCACCGGAAGGGGTTCCGAGCACCCCCGGCAAAAGATATTGGCCTTATGGGCCAAGAGGGGAAACGCACCAGCCACAAGGGGCTAGTGCTCCCCCCATATGGGCCGACCAAGGAGGAGAAGGAAATAGGGGAAGGGAAAGGAAAGAGAGGAATATGATTCCTCCTTCCTTCCTTCTCCCCGTCTCTTTCCTTCCCCCTCCAATATATATGGCAGGGGGCACGCAGCTTGGGATGAGCCCAAGTAGGATTCGGTCCTACTTGGGGCGCCTCCTGGCCTCTCTCCTCCCCCTCCCACCTATATATATGTGGGGGGCACCTAGCACACCCCAGATAATTGTTTAGCCGTGTGTGGCGCCCCCCGCATCGTTTACACCCCCGGTCATATTTTCATAGTGCTTAGGCGAAGCCCTGCAAGGATCACTTCACCATCACCATCACCACGACGTCATGCTGATGGAACTCATCTACTACCTCGATGTCTTGCTGGATCAAGAAAGCGAGGGACGTCACTGAGTTGGACGTGTGTAGAACGCGGAGGTGCCGTGCGTTCGGTACTTGATCGGTTGAAGCGCGAAGAAGTTCGACTACATCAACCGCGTTGAGAAACGCTTCCGCTTACGGTCTACGAGGGTACGTAGACACACTCTCCCCCTCGTTGCCATGCATCTCCATGGACAGATCATTGTGTGTGCGTAGAATTTTTTTTGTTTCTCCATGTCACGATTCCCAACATCTAGAGTATTAAGTTCATGAAAAATGGAGTAATGACTTAAGCAAGATGACATGATGTAGACAAAGTAAATCCAACAAATATGAATAGACCTAGTCGTTTTCCCCTTAATGGCAACAATACAAATACATGTCTTGTCCCCTTCTGTCGCTGGAATATAGATCACCACAAGATTGAACCCATTACAAAGCACCTCTCTCATTGCAAGATAAATCAATCTAGTTGAACAAACCAAACGGATAGATCATGAATAATCTGATCATAAACCCACAATTCATCGGATCCCAACAAACACACCGCAAAGGAAGATTACGTAGAATAGATCTCCAAGAACATCGTGGTGAACATTGTATTGAAGATCAAAGAGAGAGAGAATAAGCCATCTAGCTACTAGCTATGGACCCGTAGGTCTTTGATAAACTACTCACACATCATCGAAAGGACAACAAGGTCAATGTAGAAGCCCTTCGTGATCGACTCCCCCTCCGGCAGAGTACCTAAAAAGGCCTCCAGATGGGATCGTGGAAGAAGAAAAACTTGCGTTGGTGGAAAAAGTATTTTGGGTGGCTCTCTGTTGGTTTTCCGATTTTATATAATTTATAGATATGAAATTAGGTCAGACGGAGCCACGGAGGGCCCACAAGGCATCAGGGCGCGCCTATCCCCTAGGCACGCCCTATTGCCTTTCCATCTCCTCGTTTGCCTTCTAGTCTCCTCCCGAAGATTCTAGGGTCCCTCTTGTCCAGAAAAAAATCACCAAAAAGTTTCGTAACGTTTGGACTTCGTTTGGTACTAATTTGCTGGAAAACCAAAAACAAGCAAAGAGAAGTAATTGGAACTTGACACTAGGTTAATAGGTTAGTCTCAAAAAATGATATGTACTTGCATATGATTGCACATAAAATATTCAAGAATGATACTATAATAGCATGGAACAATTGAAAATTATAGATACGTTGGAGACGTATCAGCCGTCCACTGGAGACTGGAAATTACACTGAACCAACAACAAAGAAAGGCGACACTTAGTGATTGTGCTCGCCATATCAGGCTTTAAAGACCACAGTAGCCACTCACCCCATGAGACGAAGATGTAAAAATCGTTGAAGAAGCATCGGCCGGAGCATTACCCCATGTAGAAGAAGCTTGCAATCCATCACCATCAGCACAGAGGGCCCACAAGGCATCAGGGCGCCCCTACCCCCTATGCACGCCCTATTGCCTTGCCATCTCCTCGTTTGCCTTCTAGTCTCCTCCCGAAGCTTCTAGGGTCTCTCTTGTCCAGAAAAATCGCCAAAAAGTTTCGTAACGCTTGGACTTCGTTTGGTACTGATTTCCTGGAAAACCAAAAACAAGCAAAGAAAAGTAATTGGCACTTGACACTAGGTTAATAGGTTAGTCTCAAAAAATGATATGTACTTGCATATGATTGCATATAAAATATTCAAGACTGATACTATAATAGCATGGAACAATTGGAAATTATAGGTATGTTGGAGACGTATCAGCCGTCCACTGAAGATTGGAAATTACACTGAACCAACAACAAGAAAGGCGACACTTAGTGATTGTGCTCGCCATATCAGGCTTTAAAGACCACAATAGCCACTCGCACCATGAGACAAAGATGTAAAAATCGTTGAAGAAGCATCGACCGGAGCATTACCCCATGTAGAGGAAGCTTGCAATCCATCACCATCAGCACAAAGGGTTGGAGAAACCGGGTCAAGCCACATAACAACACATAAGAAGGTGTCGAAGTCGCCACACCAATTGCCAGCCATAATGTCCCCTCGAAATACACACGAACTGTCAAGATCTGAAGGAAAACCAATAGATCTGGGGACACAAACTCCCACAGGCTCTTCATCAACGCCAGATCGGACATCGTCAAGGTAGGGAAAGCCTAGAGAGACCTTATTCCAACACGCCATCGTCGCCACCACCCCATCGATGTCGCTAGAGAAACAAAAACCTAACAAAAAAACAAGACGGACGGGTCCCCGCTCCTATCCACGTTCTATGTAAGCGATGTAAAAATTAGAGAAAAGGGAGAAAGCTCGTAGGGACTCGAACTCGAGCCCTCCCACTTATGATTGCGTGCTGCTAGCCGCTTCACCTCATCGCTACTTATCTACACTTCAAAATATATCAGAGCACACAACAGTCTTCATATATATTAAAATGTTGCTGAAAAATCTCTAAACTGTTATTGACAAAAATGTGAATAATTTTGACATGCCAAATAGTTTTTGAAATAATGAACAAAATTTGAAAATGCAAACATTTTCTCATTTTTTTAATAAAACATGAACATTTTCAAAAAATTCCAAATATCTTTTGAAACACGAACAATTTTTAAAGTTAGTTATTTTCCATCTTTTTGTTTTTTGTCCCATTTTCATTTTATTTTTTATTTTTTTCCCTATCTCTTTCTTTTTTTAATTTTCTTTTCTTTTTAAAACTCCCTAATTATTTTTAAACCATGAATTTTTTCATAAATCCATGAACTTTTTCCCATATCCATGATGCCTTTTCAACTTGAACGAACTTTTTTCGAAGCCTTCAATTTTGTTTTTCAAATTCATGAACACTTTTTTCAAAATTGCTAAACTTTTTTCAAATCCTCGACACTTGTGCCGGCCCAACACGCACCTGACGAATCCGATGCCGTCGCCTAGTTGGGCCAAACCCCGGCGTATTTTTTTCTTTTTTTTTTCTTTTTATTAATTCATTTTTCTCTTTTCCAAACTTTATTATTCATTTTCAAACCTATGTAAAAATTGAAATGTTTTCTGCATACCAAATAAGTTCTGGTTTTCAAATACTTTTTTACAATTTTCTAAAATATTCTGGAATTTCAAAACGTGTTACCATTTTTGAAATTTTTTTGTTCACAAATTAAAGAAATGTTTGCGCTTCGAAAAATACTGATAAATTATCAAAAAAATAGGTGGTTTTCAATTTGTGTACAACATCAATTGTTGAGAATTTGTTAACAATTTTGAAAAAAGTGTTCAAGTTTAAAAATTTTCATACACAATTTGTAATTGCAAAGTTGTGGAAAAAGTTCAAGAAATAGTTAGGATAGAAGACAATTTTTCATGTTGATTGATAATGATGAAAATTGTAAATAACAGAAGCACTCAAATTAGGAAAAACTACATGATCACGGATACACCGTCTAGCATAGACGTAGTCTAGCACACTCCTCTCAACTGGTGTGTTTTTTTTGAATAAGGATAAATGAGCTGAACTTCTTGCAGCAGCCTGACACGGACATATGAGGCCTCCATGCCAGGTTTGAAGGACTTTCGACACCGTTTGCATATTTCGACACGTCTAGCCATTTATTAACCTTTTTAGATCGAGAAAACCCCAGACAATGCCAAAATGTGGAAAACGGAAACAACTTGGCATGGTGCCTTGAATTGGTCACAAAAACTTGTGAATTTTTTTGGGGCCATTAGACAGATGTCGAAAAACAGCGTGCTATCAAACGAAAACTTCTAGCCTATCCGAGCACCCTCTGTTGCACATAGTCTATGTTTGGACATCCTTTGAATAACCTAGACTTTTGCAATAAGGTGGGAATGCTCATGGTAGGAATACATACCTAGTTTGATTGACTTTCTACACCATATGCAAGTTGCGACACGTCCGGCCACTTATCGGCCTTTTACAATCGAGAAAACTCTAGAAAATGCAAAAATTATTAAAACCCAAAATAACTTGGCATGGTACCTTGAATTGGTCAAATAAAACAATGAAAAAATTGGGCCATTTTAAGGATGTCGAGAAACAATGTGCTCTTAGACGGGCCCTTCTGCCTTACCAGGACACCCTCTGTTGAACATGATTTAGTTTTGAACATTCTTAAAATGACTCCAACATTTGTAGGAAGGTGGGAATGCTGACGGTAGGCATCCATGTGATATTTGAACAATTACTGACACAGTATGCAAGTTGCGACACGTCCGGCCATTTATCAGTCTTTTTTACCGAGAAAACTCCAGAAATTGAAAATTTTGTCGAATACCATGGTAGGTTTAAATTTCTGCCTTAAATTGGTCATACAAGACCATGAAAACAAATGGGGCCATTTCAAGGATGCTCAGAAACATTATGCTCTCAAACGAAGCCTTCTATCCTACCCGGACACCCTCCGCTGAATATAATATATGTTTGAATATCGTTCAAATGACCCTAACTTTTGCAGGAAGGTAGGCATGCCCATGGTACACATCCATGATAGGTTTGTACAATTTCGGACATAGTATACAAGTTGCCACACGTCCGGCCATTTATCGCCCTTTTTTTACTGAGAAAATTTTAGAAATTGCAAAATTTGTCAAAAATCAAAACAACTTGGCATGGTGCTTTACATTGGTCATACAAGGCTATGATTTTTTTGGACATTTAAAGGATGTTAAAAAACAATGTGCTCTCGAAGGAGCCTTCTGGCCTACCCGAACACCCTCCATTGAACATGATCTATTTTTGAACATCCTTCAACTAACCTCAACTTTTGCAACCAGGTGGGCATGCCCATGGTAGGCATCCATGTTAGTTTGAATGATTTCGGACACCGTATGCAAATTGTGACACGTCTGGCCATTTATCTGTCTTTTTTACCAAGAAAACTCTGAAAATGCAAAATTTGCTAAAAATCAAAAAAGAACTTGGCATGGTGCCTTTAGTTGCTCATACAAGGCCTTAGAAAAAATTGAGACCATTTCAAGGATGTCGGGATACAGCATGCTCTTACACGAAGATTTCTGGCATATCCGAACACCCTTCATTGAACATGATGTTTTTTTGGACATCATGCAATGATCACAACTATTGCAGCAGGTGGGAATGACCATGGTAGGCATCGAAGCCTAGTTTGAAAGTAAAAATTACTTAAAATTATAATTAAAATATATGCTAAAAGTCAAAAAAAATAAAAGAAGAAGAAAACCAGGATGAGAAGATGAATAAGAAAAATAAAAGAAGTAACTAGGCACAACAAGTGAGTTGTCCTAGTTGGTTACAACAGGTCGACCTAAACCAATAGGTCGGTACTTCGAATCCTACCTCATGCACCTGTTTTTTGAAGGTTAAAAAATAAAAATAAATTGGCGGAGGTTAAAACAATAAAAAGAAAATTAAATCGGCCAGGCCCAAGACGGAGGGGGGGGTGTGTCGGGCGTTTTCCAGTTTTGGGAACCATCTAGGAGGTGGCTTTCAAAAAGGTTCACAGTTCAAAAAATGTTTGTGCTTTTTAAAAATGTTCATGAATTCAAAAAAGTGTTTGTGTTGTCAAATTTTTTCAGAGTTTCAAATGTGCTCACTTTCTATAAAATTGTACTTTATATAGGTTTACAATTTTGATAAATTGTTCAAAACCTTAAAAAATCAAGAACTTCTCAAGTTGTTTGTTTTTAAAAATGAACACATTTATAAAGTTGTTCACCAATTCGAAAAATGTTTGCTTTTTCTAATCTTCTTCAAAAAATGTTCACTTCTTCAAAAATTTCTCCAACCTTTGATAAGTGTTCCCATTTATCAAAAAAATCACAAATTTTAAAATGTGTGCATTTTAAAATTATGTTCAAAATTACAAAAGACTTTAAATCATTCTGTTTGGCTATTCTCAAAGCATTTAAATTCACTTCCACTGGTAAAACAGCCTCTTGACCATATACTAGCTCATATGGAGTCACCTTCGTAGCACCATGCCTTGAGATCCTATGTGCCCACAAAGCTTCAGACAACAACTCATGACATCTCCTTGGATTATCCTCAACCTTCTTCTTGATGAGTTTGATTAAAATTTTATTGCTAGACTCAGCTTGTCCATTGTCTTGGGCTAATATGGAGAGGAATTGAGCAACTTTATGTTATAAGATTCGGCAAATTCTCTAACTTGGTGTGACATAAAAGATGAGCCTTGATCTATAGTCAACGTTTGAGAAATGCCGAATCTATGAATAATGTGCTCGGTTATGAATTTAATTACCTCCACATGTGTCATGTTCTTGAGAGGTACTGCTTCAGACCATTTAGTGAAATAATCGGTTGCCACCAATACGAATCGATGCCCCTTTGAGGAAGACGGATGAATTTGTCCAATAAAGTCTAAACCCCATCCTTTGAAAGGCCACGATTTGATAATGGGATGTAACATAGCAGCAGGAGCCAACTGAATATCACCAAATTTTTTACAAGCTTGACACCCTTTGTAATATCTGAAGCAATCATTAATCATAGTCGGCCAATAAAATCCAGCACGTCGTAGCAACCATTTCATCTTGTGAGCCGACTGATGAGTGCCACAAATGCCTTCGTGGACCTCCCCCATAGCAACTCTCGCTTGGTCCTCGTCCAAGCACTTTAGAAGAACATCATCAACCGTTCGGCGATAGGGACCATCATCTCTCATTGTGTATTTAAAAGCCATACGCCGAACAGCCCTGTCCACCCTTCTACTAGGATCACACAAATAATCAACAATGGGTTTCCTCCAGTCTTGATTTTCTCCTGCATTGAATATTTCATTAGTGGCCGAAGCTGTGGACTTCGGTTCGGCCTTACCAATGTTGACGAGACTAAGCATCAACTATTGAGAAATGCAATACAACATGATTAACATAGTAGCTGGATGTTTGTCGTGCCAATTCTTTTGAATTGTCATGTCTAAATATATGAATTTTTCTAAAACAAACCAAGGTAAATTTTGCATCTAGACATACCCCAAGATAAACTATGAGTGATTCGTCAAAACATTGATAAACCCTAGATATTTGTTGCACTACTCATAACGAATCACCGAAAGCCTCAGTATGTATAGCACCTATAGCAAGTAAAAGACTCAATCCGAATAACAATGCATATTCTGCTTTCATTAATCGTGCATAAAAATATTCTAAGAGGCATGAGGCTTAAAAAATAGTACCATAAAGAAATATATAAACAACACCAACACTTTGGCCATTGCTACGAATTGAACCATCAAAACATAATCTCCATAGTTCTAGAAAGACAAGGCTAATATCATGTAACATCCCAAAATTCTAAATTTTGGAATGTTATAATAAATAGATAGATTTGATTGATTGTTTGATTGATTGTGTGAAATTGAGTGAAATTCGAAACCTTTTTGAAAGTTAAATGAGAGGTAATAAAAGGACTTTCCCAAACTTTCATTTTGCATTTATGATCTTCGTGAATTCAAATTCTTTTCAAATACAAAACTCTAGAGAGAAGATGACATGACTTCTTCCATTTATTTAAATGACAAGGGGTGTTGAAAATATTTGAATGCCTTTTGGAAAATATTTCCAATTCTGAAACTTTATGCAACTCAATGATTTTCACAAGAGGAGATAAAATGACTTCTTCAAATTATGTGAAATATGAGTTGGGAGTTTCAAAGGATCAGATTCAAAGTCTTTTGGAATTATTTTTAAATTTGGAGTTATTTGGATTTTATTCAAATCATTTTTCTCCAAAAATAAAATACAGGGAAAATAGCATAACATGATTCCCTACAACAGAAAATTGGAGAGAAATAAATTTGATTTCATTTTGGTTTTTTTAAATGATTTTATTGGATCTTATTAGAGCAGGAGCACTGTTGGAATTATTAGAATTTGCGTGTATTTTATTTAATAATAGAAAAATGTTAATGTTGTAGAAAATCTTTTTTTGAAAATTTTTATATATAATATGTCTATATAAAAATTTATATTTTGTTATTCGGTTTTCCTTCTGTTTCTATTTAAAAAAAATTGTACGTGCGGCCCATATTTATTTATCGCCTACATGCACAGTATAATAGCTTCTGGCGCCCCATTGTTTTTTTTTCTCTTAAATAGACGAGGCCCAGCCAGCCTTTTCTTTTTTATTATTTTTTACTTTTTCTTAGGCCGAATTTTGTAAAAATAAACTGCACCACAGCGTGCACGCGGCCGGCCAAAGGCCTTTAGGCCCATCCGCCTCTTTTCTTCTCTATTTCGTATATTTTCGTCTACGTTTAGTCCCACATTGCCTAGCCTTTAACCCCTAAGCCTCTTTTCCACCAATAAATATAGACCCATAGAGCCTCCAAAAATCATTCGATTCGGGTTAAATCAATATTTTGATTTGACTAGATTCATTTTAAAAAATATATTACTCCTTTCCGGCGCGACTTCTGGAAATTGTCTCTTCTCTCCAAAATCGTCTTTTCTCTGCCTTATAAAGGTATCTTTCTTTATTTATTTTTCTTCATATACTTCCGTAGTTTATTATTTTTAAACTAATACGATAGAATAATTAGATTATCAATTAGTCTATGTATTTATACGTTAGACCTTAACCGTAGCTATTTTTTCTTTCGTAAAATAGCTTGGCCCGGATTTTTTCAAATAGCCATAATTTTTCACCCGTTTATCCAAATTATATGAAACCAGCGCCTATAGCTTCGTCTTGTTTTCACCTATCTAGTGAACCTGTCACATCAACTTTTTGAAATTTTTAACTTTCGAATTTTGTTCAGATTCATATTCAAACTTCTTTTGAACATAACTTGAGTTTCCTAACTCCGATTTAGTTGATTCTTTTTGCAAATCGAAGCTCTTGACCTAAACTTTCTGATAAGGCCAAATTCACATAATTTTGGTACTGTTAGAAATTGTTTTATGTTGCAAGAGTTATTTGCTTGGTTTTGATGTTTTCCGAATCGTCTTCTTCGTTCTTTCTGATCTTTTGAGTGATTGCTTATGTGTGGTTACTATTGCTTGCTTACGATAGATTGACCGGAGTGTGATGAGTAGAACTATCAAGAGTAATGAGTGCGAATCATCTTCATCAACATTGCAGGCAAGTTCACGCTTTGATCATATCCCCTTTCATACCCAGTTTTTATGCATTAGTTTCACCCTCAAACATTGCGTGAGTAGGATTGATAACATGTGGGTATTGGGAAGTAGTTGATGAGGTAGGAACCTATTGCCCTGCATTCAAACCTTGGGAGTTACTTTTACGTTATGCTTACATTGCCATGCTATGCTCGTAGACGTGGATTGGGTTTTTGAGAGTATTCATGACAGATGTGAGATTGTTAATTAATGGTTTACTTAAGGTGGCAACTTAAACACACATCTGGGTGGATTGAGGCACCTGGGTATTCTAGGATTGCCTGTCTAGGCACCTGGGTAGACCAGGATTGCCTGTTTTTTTATGGACCGCCACCCAGGCTCAAAGGGATCATTGAGATTTTTCATACTAGAAACTTCCGTGTGCAGCCACAAGCTATTATGGGCTCTAGCATAGTTGATTAAGTCGTGCGAACTCTTACAGGGTAGACTAGCAGATGTAGGGGAAAGTAGGTGTAACGGTCTATCCATCGTAAGGTGCTAGCGCTTCTGAAAGACTATGTCTCGGTCATCCGTCTTCTCAAACACCATGTAGTGCGAGAAACCAAACGGAGGCGATCGAGTCTTGTGGGGAAAAGTGCGCAAACCTCTGCAGAGTGTATAAACTAATCATGATTAGTCGTGTCCCCGGTTATGGACATCTTGAGTATCTAGTCTTGGATTATCTGTGAATCTCATCACGTTACTTTAAATGAATATTGTTGGGTTTTAATGATGTTACTTAATTGGGATTGAGAATGCTGTCAACCATTCTCAATGTTCAACAACCACCATGATAGTTAAATAAAATTTATTCCTTTGCAGTAGGGAAAAATTGGCTTTTCGCAAAAACATTATAACCATAGAGCTTTTCCACCAGCCATATATGCATGTAGTGATAGCTATTATTCATCATTATCCTATGGTGTGAATTTGCCAGTACATTCAATGTACTGACCCTTTGTGGCTGAAACGTCTCATGTTGCAGGATTTTCTTACGATGAGTAAGTGATACGTTAGGGTTACGATTTCTACACTCAACTTTGCCGTTGGTGTTGATGGGAATCCACAACCTTGTTACTTCCGCTATTTGGATTGAGGTAATAATATTTTACGTTAATTTATACATGTGATTTACCTCTGTTATAAATCCTCGAGTACTGTGTGTGTCAGCGTACCGATCCAGGGATGACACTTAAGCACAGAGACTTGACCGTCTGAGGTCGGGTCGCTACAAGATGGTATCAGAGCACATGTTGACTATAGGACGTGACCCTAGAAATTGGCAAGCACATAGGAAATATTTTCTCTACAACTTCATTTTCAAAAGATCTTTTACCTCTCTTCTCTTCTGAGCTTATTCAAAAAATTCCTTTTTAGTGAGACTCATACCCCTTTCCCCTTTTGACCACACGAAGATTCGACTGATGAGACCACTCCAAGAAGTACAAGATATCGGACAACTAAGACCACTTCGGAATGAAGTGTATTTTTCGTGCATCTGAATAATGGAAACTACAACGGTTGAAGACCGAAGACTAGGAGATTTTGAAGGCTCTGAAGAATTCCCAGATTTTTATGACCTAGGAAGGCTACCCTTATGGAACTTGGCAGACCATGGAAATTGTCAATACCCGAGATCAAGGTGTATCGGAGAAAGACCGGAGCATGGAGAGTTAAAAACTCAAAGTTCTGTCAAGGAACACCCTAAGGTAGGAGATATCAACTATGGAGAGATAACTCATGGAAATGACAAGAGCAGAAACACGGCTATCCATGAGGTTATCGCCCGCTTATGCTATTGTCACCGTGCTGAGTTAAAGCATGCATATGCATGGAAGGATTGGATGGTACAAGGCTGATAAAACACCTATCAGCAAGACGAAGTTTTAACTTTAGCTGGTGTATCGCCAGGATCTGGAGTGTTACATCAAGAAGTTAAGATGGATCTACAGGAAGCAGTATTTGATGAGGAAGTGTTTCGTGAAGAACTCAGGACCCAGAAGCTGAAAGTAGCCAAGCTAGAGGAGCAAAACCGTGATACATCAAAGATTCGTCAGGAACTGAAGGATAGTAGGACCATGGTTCATGCCAAGGATGTTGAAACCCGAAAGTTTGGAACGCAACTCCAAAAAAATAATTAAAGGAGGTCACGAGAGACTTCACGTCAATAGAGATGATCTGGCAAAAGAACTGGAAAAGGACAAGCATGATTGGAAGAAGCCATTGGAGGCATGAACAAGACTTGAAGAGTTAGACGACCTTGAAGATTTATTGACCTTTAGAAGACCAAACCCCTGTTATATACCTACGTTAGATGCGATGTTTATGAGATGTCATTTGTTTGATGTTTTTCCCGACAGCCACAAATAAAATTTGCCTTTTCAAAACTTTTTGTTTGTATTGTGTGCATCCCTCTCTATCTCTCTTACCCCACCCCAAAACCCATGGACCCATTAGAGGATGAGTGGAGATGAGCTTGTATTGTCTGGACCGATGAGTCAATTGGAGAGAGACCGATGGATTCAAAACATGGAGGATCACATGGAGAATAACCCTAAAGTCGGAAAGGATATGATCCAGCATGCTCTTCAGTGCTTTGTAAGAGGTGCTACTACTTGGTGGAGGATGTACCAAACCATCAATGGATGGAAAAGAGTAACCACTTGGAAAGAATTTAAGTTGACTCTGCAAAGATCTCGTCTTGTGTCCCAGAAGTTGAAGCCTTATGGAAAGGATATGAAGAAACCTTGTGCATACAAGCTTTGTGGAGAAAAAGGACACAACCATAAAGAAAACAAGGACGAATACCCTCATAATCGGAGGATTTCCAAAGGAGTTAGCCGAGGATCCCAGGGAACTTCGGTTGGAGATTGTTCCCAAAGGTATTTTTGCAGCAATGGAAGTTCAGTCTACATTGTTGGGAAAGATCCGTGAAGCTCAGAAGGATGAAAAAGAGATTGCTGAGGTAAAAGAGAGGATGAGCAAAGGAAAAGCCAAAGGTTTTCGTGAGGATGAGCATGAGACCTTATGGTTTGAGGACCGTGTATATGTGCCCAATAATGCAGAGATCAGGAAGTTAATACTTCGGGAGGCTCATGACTCACCATACTCGATTCACCCGGGAAACACCAAGATGTAATGGATTTGAAGGAGTGTTTCTGGTGGACTGGTATGAAGAAGGATATTGCGGAGTATGTAGTCGTAGGTGATGTATGCTAGAGAGTAAAGACAGAGCATCAGAAGCCAGCCGGATTACTACAGCCTATGCCGACACCCGAATGGAAGTGGGATAAGCTTGACATGGATTTCATTACCGGATTTCCCAGAACCCGATCGGGATATGATTCTAACGGGGTAGTAGTTGATTCGTTTTACCAAAGTGGCTCACTTTATCTCAGTGAAAACCACCTATACAAGTGCGAAGTTGGCCAAGATATATATGTCCAGGATCGTATGTCTGCATGTAGTTCCAAGGACCATCGTATCAGATAGAGGAACACAGTTTACTTCAAAGTTTTGGCATCAGTTACACCAGACTTTGGGTATGAGATTGGAGTTCAGTACAGCATTTCACCCGTAGACGGATGGACAGACCGAGAGAGTCAACCAGATTTTGGAAGATATGTTGAGAGCCTGTGCGCTAGATTATGGATCTAGTTGGGATGAAAATTTGCCTTACGCAAAGTTCTCATACAACAACAGTTACCAAGACAGTTTGAAGATCCCCCTTTTGAAGTTTTGTATGGGAAAAAGGAGCCAGACACCGTTGATGTGGGATAAAGTTGGAGACTGTCTGTTGTTTGGACCAAATGTGATCAAGGAGTCAGAAGAGAATGTTAAGTTGATTCGAGATAGACTGAAGGTAGCTCAGTCCAAGCAGAAGAGTTATGCAGACTCAAAAATGCAAGGAGGTAGTCTATGAAATTGGAGACAGAGCATGTCTTCGTGAGTACCCTATGCGAGGAATTAAACGATTTGGAGTTAAGGGAAAATTAGCCCCGAGATTTGTAGGACATACCGAGTTTTGGAGCGTATGAGAGAAGTGGCCTATAAGTTGGAGTTACCCGAAGGACTGTCAGGAGTTCATGATGTGTTTCACGTTTCTCAGTTGAAGAGTGCCATGCAGAGATAGCCAATATTTCCCTGTAAGGCTGCTTGACCCTGGAAAGGATAATGATGTTCCACAAAGTGGAGTATGGATTTCATAAGTATAAGTTTTTATTTCAGTATGTGGGATATCCCACGAGGATGAAGAGATGAATTACTATTGGATATAAAGGAGGTATGATGTTGGAAATATGGATCAATGGAAATTCCCTGATGAGTCTGAGTAATCATGTCCTAGTTTGGTGCCAATAGAAGGAAGTAAGACAATACAATTGGATGGATTTAAGAATACTAGGAAGTTGGAAGTTGGAATAATGATCAGTTGCCCGATGATAAGTTCAAAGACTACAAGTGATGAGATGGGCCATAACCCACATGCCACAGGACCTGCCAAGAAGCAAGCACATTCTTGCTGAAGGAAAAACCCTGGAAGAGAGTACGACCTTACCCACCGACGATTTTAAAGGAGTAACGCAAAACCTGAGAGTTGTGAAGGAATGATAGATGTTTGTTGGCTTGCGGAATCAATGGATTATTCCGAACTTGGTTCGTGGACAAGAGAAATTCTGCAATGCTTGTGAGGATGACCGAGTGTTAGAATGCAAGATTCGCAAAACCGTATACAAGGTAATGATTTGGGTGCGGGATGGATTGATCACCATACCGACTTACTCTTATTATTCGCCTTGCTATATGGGATGGTAAATCTGGGTGACTTACCTGTAGTAGAGAGACGACGATCAAACCTTGTATAAAACCCTAGAATGGTATAAGTATTTTCCCTTGTACAAGGCAGCTTTACCAACCGTAGGTTATACGGTGAGGATCAACCCAGACCCATTTCCTGCAGGAAAAACCATAAATGGTTGACCACCATGAGATATCGATAGTTGTTTAGTATTGGCGCCAGACCCGTCAGCTAAGAAGACCCAGTCTCGGAAGAACCTTGCCTAGATAAAACACAGAAGAATTGTGGTAAAGGTTATGCCACTACCGAAAGAGCCCAGATAAGGAACTATCCTGACAATCTGAGAAGACCGACACTGTTAACAATATGGATGAAGTATATGAGTTTCGAGGGAACCGTAACCATGCTTTTAAGGGAGGTAGCACCCCAGACCCCTGTGATGATCGATGGATTTGGAGGAGACCCCCAAACCCTAACCTTTTCTTTCTAGCCTCTCCGAATCTCGAGGACGAGATTCATTTTAAGGGTGGTAGGTTTGTAACATCCCAAAATTCTAAATTTTGGAATGTTATAATAAATAGATAGATTTGATTGATTGTTTGATTGATTATGTGAAATTGAGTGAAATTCGAAACCTTTTTGAAAGTTAAATGAGAGGGAATAAAAGGACTTCCCCAAACTTCCATTTTGCATTTATGATCTTCGTGAATTCAAATTCTTTTCAAATACAAAACCCTAGAGAGAAGATGACATGACTTCTTCCATTTATTTAAATGACAAGGGGTGTTGAAAATATTTCCAATTCTGAAACTTTATGCAACTCAATGATTTTCACGAGAGGAGATAAAATGACTTCTTCAAATTATATGAAATATGAGTTGGGAGTTTCAAAGGATCAAATTCAACGTCTTTTGGAATTATTTTTCAATTTGGAGTTATTTGGATTTTATTCAAATCATTTTTCTCCAAAAATAAAATACAGGGAAAATAGGGTAACATGATTCCCTACAACAGAAAATTGGAGAGAATAAATTTGATTTCATTTTGGTTTTTTTTAAATGATTTTGTTGGATCTTATTAGAGCAGGAGCACTGTTGGAATTATTAGAATTTGTGTGTATTTTATTTAATGCTAGAGAAATGTTCATCTCGTAGAAAATCTTTTTCTGAAAATTTTGATATATAATATGTCTATATAAAAAAATTTATTTTGTTATTCGGCTTTCCTTCTGTTTCTATTTTAAAAAAAAACTGTACGTGCGGCCCATATTTATTTATCGCCTACATGTGCAGTATAGTAGCTTCTGGCGCCCCATTGTTTTTCTCTCTCTTAAATAGGCCAGGCCCAGCCAGCCTTTTCTTTTTTTTATTTTTTTCTTTTTCTTAGGCCGAATTTTGTAAAAAAAAAACTGCACCGCAGCGTGCGCGCGGCCGGCCAAAGGCCTTTAGGCCCATCCGCCTCTTTTCTTCTCTGTTTCGTATATTTTCGTCTAGTTTAGTCCCACATTGCCTAGCCTTTGACCTCTAAGCCTCTTTTCCACCAATAAATATAGACCCATAGAGCCTCCAAAAATCATCCGATTCGGGTTAAATCAATATTTTGGTTTGACTAGATTCATTTAAGAAAAATATATTTCTCCTCTCCGGCGCGACTTCTGGAAATTGTCTCTTCTCTCCAAAGTCGTCTTTTCTCTGCCTTATAAAGGTATCTTTCTTTATTTATTTTCTTCATATACTTCCGTAGTTTATTATTTTTAGACTAATACGATAGAATAATTAGATTATCAATTAGTCTACGTATTTATACGTTAGACCTTAACCGTAGCTATTTTTTCTTTCGTAAAACAACTTGGCCCTGATTTTTTCAAATAGCCATAATTTTTCACTCGTTTACCCAAATTAGATGAAACCAGTGCCTATAGCTTCATCTTGTTTTCACCTATCCAGTGAACCTGTCACATCAACTTTTTGAAATTTTTAAATTTCGAATTTTGTTCAGATTCATATTCAAACTTCTTTTGAACATAACTTGAGTTTCGTAACTCTGATTTAGTTGATTCTTTTTGCAAATCGAAGCTATTGACCTAAACTTTCTGATAAGGCCAAATTCACATAATTTTGGTACTGCTAGAAATTGGTTTATGTTGCAAGAGTTATTTTCTTGGTTTTGATGTTTTCCGAATCGTCTTCTTCGTTCTTTCTGATCTTTTGAGTGATTGCTTATGTGTGGTTACTATAGCTTGCTTACGATAGATTGACCGGATTGTGATGAGTAGAACTATCAAGAGTTATGAGTGTGAATCATCTTCATCAACATTGCAGGCAAGTTCACACTTTGATCATATCCCCTTTCATACCCAGTTTTTATGCATTAGTTTCACCCTCAAACATTGCATGAGTAGGATTGATAACATGTGGGTATTGGGAAGTAGTTGATGAGGTAGGAACCTATTGCCCTACATTCAAACCTTGGGAGTTACTTTTACGTTATGCTTACATTGCCATGCTATGCTCGTAGACGTGGATTGGGTTTTTGAGAGTATTCATGACAGATGTGAGATTGTTAATTAATGGTTTACTTAAGGTGGCAACTTAAACACACATCTGGGTGGATTGAGGCACCTGGGTATTCTAGGATTGCCTGTCTAGGCACCTGGGTAGACCAGGATTGCCTGTTTTTTTATGGACCGCCACCCAGGCTCAAAGGGATCATGAGATTTTTCATACTAGAAACTTCCGTGTGCAGCCACAAGCTATTATGGGCTCTAGCATAGTTGATTAAGTCGTGCGAACTCTTACAGGGTAGACTAGCAGATGTAGGGGGAAGTAGGTGTGTAACGGTCTATCCAGTCGTAAAGGTGCTAGCGCCTTCTGAAAGACTAGTGCTCGGTCATCCATCTCTCAAACACCATGTAGTGCGAGAAAACAACGGAGGAGATCGAGTCTTGTGGGGAAAAGTGCGCAAACCTCTGCAGAGTGTATAAACTAATCATGATTAGCCGTGTCCCCGGTTATGGACATCTTGAGTATCTAGTACCTGGATTATCATGTGAATCTCATCATGTTACTTTAAATTAATTTTGTTGGGTTTAATGAATGTTACTTAATTGATTGAGAATGTTGTCAACCATTCTCAATGTTCAACAACCACCATGATAGTTAAATAAAATTTATTCCTTTGTAGTAGGGAAAAATTGGCTTTTCGCAAAAACCTTATAACCGTAGAGCTTTTCCACCAGCCAAATATGCATGTAGTGATAGCCATTGTTCATCATTCTCTATGGTGTGAATTTGCAGTATATTCCATGTACTGACCCTTTGTGGCTGCAACGTCTCATGTTGCAGGATTATCTTACGGACGAGTAAGTGATACGTTAGGGTTACGATTTCTACACTCAACTTTGCCGTTGGTGTTGATGGGAATCCACAACCTTGTTACTTCCGCTATTTTGGATTGAGGTAATAGTATTTATGTTACTTTCTACATGTGATTTACCTCTGTTATAAATCCTCGAGTACTGTGTGTGTCAGCATACCGATCCAGGGATGACACTTAAGCACAGAGACTTGATCCATTCGGGTCGGGTCGCTTACATATCAACATTATGCATGTCATTAATCTGATATTAGTAATAAAATCAGCTACGATTTGGCCTCTTATAGATCTCAGAGATGCATAAGCCAAATCATATCCAAACATAGTATAAGCCCACTAGCCAATTCTGCAACTATGAATTGGCCTATGCAGCATATATTCAATGACATCGGTCACTATGTCCCAACTCCATTCAATCATAATATAGGCATACATATAAATTTCCATGAGCACGTACCTTGTCTCGCTCTCCAATCGAACTAAGGACGATGTTAGAATACTACACCGGCCATGTATTGACATACTCTTAGGAATATAGATAAATATCGGCCATAACCATGTAAACTTCATTCAAAACACATACAGCCGAAATAAACAAATGAAATGACAAATCAAGTATTTTGGCCCTTTGGATTAGCAACAAACTTGTAGCTAATCAAATGTATAGTGACTTGGTAATACCCTTTCATGACATAAGAAATTGCATCCATGGATTAAAATAAGCCCATTGAGGGTTACCAATCATACCGGATGACGAATTCCATGGCATAGGCGTTAATGGCATAGTTGAAGAATATGGATAATGTGTAGACCAAATATGTTCAAAACTTCGGCTTGGTCCTTCATAGTTTTCACTCTTTTCCTTCTTCACCTTTGCCGCACTTCTTATAATGAAAGCTTGCACATAATTCTTATTTTGAGCACTTCCTTTGGGAACCCATGCCATGTTCCTTTCTTCAAGTTCTTGTGCACTAAGTTTTTCTAATTTCTTCTCTTGCCAATACGATAAGCTGAGCAGGCATCTCGGCTGTGATTCTGTTTTGACCAATGGCAATTCCTTTTTGGCCTTGTGCACTCTCAACTTCTTTTCTTCATATTTGGCACTTCGACTCTCAATAATTGGTTGCTTTGTCTCATTGTCTTTAGTAGCCAATGTCAACACATTAATTGGCTCTTTTTCATTTAAGATCAAATCTGAAGTTGCACTCTTACGACCATCTCTTTTAACACGGTAGACTTGCTTGACCACCTCTTTCTTCTTCCTTGAGCTCTGCACCGATTCCTTATGATTGGAACGGTCTTTAACATGTGATTGTTCAAATGTTGATCTTCTCGGAGCTGCATAATATTGGTGAGATGGTCTAAAATAAGATGGAGAATGTGACCTTGTATCATACCTGTCCCATGAGGAATATGGATCTATATGAGCATAGGGAGGCATCCACGGCATTGGCATTGGCGGCCCAAAATAAGAATATGAATATGTCGCATTAAAATTCTCACTTTGCCAATACCGATCCTCATATTTGCGCCTTGGGGGTGATCTTGGTTTCTTTGCATGATTTGGCCGATAAGCATTCTTCTCTTCAATCTTCTTCTGATATTTATCCAATAGTTCAGCGAAGGTGATTTTTGATCTCTTACACTTGCGCTTATTTCGGCCTTTGTTTTGTTTTAGTTTGCTTTCATCGGTCATTGGATTTTCTTGCTGCCCCCCAGTCCTTGGCGTCTCCATTGTAGCTTCGATGGAATTCTCGCCCTTAAGATTATGTTCATTATGCTCTTCAACAACTTCTTTACTTGAAAGCTTGATCCCATCACTTGCAGTTTTTACCTTCTCTTTAAATGGATCGGCTTGAAGCAGCCGATGCAAAAACTTTTTGCCATCGGGACCAATCGGAATAGACTGGTCATCTCTTGGTATTTCAACAAACTTCAATCGTCCTTTTTCAATGGCCGATTTAACTATTTGACGAAACATGTTGCAATCCTCAAAATTATGCTTGGACGAATCATGCAACTTACAATACATTCGTCCTTGGATTGATGGCTTAACATGGTGATCAAGAATTGTAATGTAATTATTTTTCAGCAACAAATCAAATATTTGATCACACATGCTTGAATTGAAGGTATACTTCTTGTTTTCTAGTCGATCTTGTTGTGAGAACGGCTTCGGAGTTAAGCAAACGAATGGTTTAGATTTTGCATCACCCCATTCGGCTATGCATTGTGTTTTGCACTCTAACTCTGATGTCTTTGGATAAGAAACTATACTGGCATTGGTTTGCTCAGAAGATTTTAACCTTGGCTTTAAATTTCTGAAACGAAAATAGCTAGAACATACATGTCTCAATTGAGACCAAGTGTAAGCCAAGTAAGAAATAAGCAGAGCTACCCAGTTAGATATGATATTTAGATAAAGCAATGGGGAAAGACTTGGCTGCAATAATTTTTCGCAATCGGTCTTTCTAAATGGTGCAATATGTTGACCGATATGCTTTGTGACATTCTGATTGCTAACAGATAAATTACCCTTCTTCATTGGTCTCTCAATATTTCTTATGAAGATTTTTCTAATATATGCATCAACAACTAAGTCATGACCAAATCTGAAAACAGGTAAATCAATTGCTAGACATACCTCTTCAAATATGTTGGGAGAGCATGATGGTGGTGTGACTTGAAGAATATCTTGCTCCGCCTTCGGATAGCTCCCCAGCGCCTTATCATCATATTTCTCTTGATTTTGTGCATCATTAGTTTGAAGAACTTCGTCCAACAAACTTTCTTCAGCCACTTGTTCTTGTTCTTGAAGCTCATCAATTTCAATGGCACGGAACTCATAGGGCGGGAAGTAGGTTCCATTAACTTCAGGAAAATCAAGTATGGCTATCTTGCTATACTTTTGTCATGGTTTTGTCACGGCAGATGTCCTATTGAAAGGACTTAGTCGTGGAGCCATCGCTACGGGTTAGCTTGAAGGGGTTAAAGTGGACACAAGAACGCAAGAGAGTTTATACTAGTTCGGCCCCTTCAATGAAGGTAAAGCCTACCTCTAGTTGTGATGGAATTGATGGGTGTTTCGATGACTAGGGAGCAAATAAGCTTCGCCTATGTCTCGAATTGTTGTCTGTTGTCCCTGAACCGCCGCCGGGTCGTCCCCTTATATACATGGGTGACGCCTGCCGGTTCAGAGAGTCCCAACACCGGTTCATACTCGTATCCGGGTTGGTCTCTCCTTGTTCCTAACTTATATTACAAGTATATGCACAAAGTTGATGTACGGCTACAGGTTGTAAACCGACTACGGGCCCTGGGCCTTTATCTGCCTCTTTGGGCTTTAACACCTTTGAACTACTGATGGAGTTAATCCGGCCCAGGTAGGCCGGTTTATGCCTAGTAGTAATATCCCCAACATTAGGCCCCAGATTGATTTGAACAGGTTCATGTCAATCCTTAGCAAAAATCTTCGTCTTCAACATCTTGTAGTTGTTGAACCGCCGTGACGTCATCTTCTCTGTTTGCTGTAAACCGGCGTGACATCATCTGTCATAAAGAAAACATCCATGCTATCTTCTTGTTTAATAGATTCGCAATGACCGAGGTGACCGCCCTACTTCCAAAATCTGCGGTCCCTTGATTCCCGCGCCTGACACATGTCCTTTGCCTTATAAATAGGCCCGAAGGGTCATTTCTTTTCTTCCCTTCGTGCCCTTCCTCTTCGTCTTCCTCGCGTCGCCAGTCTCAGAGCTCCGCCGCCGCCGTCGTCTTCTGCATCACCCTTGGCCGCTGCATCAACTTGAACGCGCCAGAAAGCCGCGGTGACCTTCCGCGTTTTCCTCAGCTCTGGTAGGTCTTCTGTTCTTCTCAACATAGATCTGATCTAGGGCTTCGTGTTCTTGCGGTGTTCATCACTTGTTCATACTCATGTACTATCTCCTGGATGCACAGGCGAACCCTTGCTTTGTGTAGCGGTAACTTTTAGTACCCGCCGTTAGTTTCCTGCCCAAAACTGTAGATCTCACATATACTTCTGCCCATTGATTCAATACTGTTCTGCTTTGATCTTCGACTATTTTTCTTATTTTCTGAACTTGCTTCAAATCCAACGCCGTAACAAGACCTTGTGAAACCTGTTTCTGCATACTTAACCATCCGCAATCTCAATTGCTTCAATGTTTAGATCAGGCGGTTTAACCTGATAGAAAATTTTCCAAACCGGTATATGCCATTAGTCCCCTTGTTGAACCGCCATATGTTGTTGCTTCATAAAACTCCGGTTTAGATAGATCTACTTCCGGTTTAACGTTGCACATATCAATATACCTTGTAGATTTCATCATGGCCAAGCAAGTGTATGAGTGCAACTGGGTCCCTTCTCGCGTCACAGAGGATCAACTGGACGATTTAGTCCTGATTGGCACCTTGGGCAGCAAAGACACCATCCATTGGAGGGCTCCTGGCAAAGAATGCCCCCCACACCTCGAGAAGGAGAGGTTGTTGTCTTCGTAGACCACTTAGCCCGAGGTTTTAAACCGCCCGGTTCTAAATTTTACCGGGATGTTCTAGCTGATTTCCAACTCCATCTGCAAGACAGTGGCCCCAACTCTGTTACAAATATGTGCCACTTCCAAGTGCTCTGTGAGGTGTTCTTTCAAGAGGAGCCCACGGTGGAATTATTCAGAGATCTTTTCCATCTAAACCGCAGTAATGAGTTTACTGATGGCTCTAATACGGAGTTGGGTGGCATGGCGATTCAAAAAAGGAAAGAGGTCACATACCCTCACACCAAGCTGCACAGTCACCCCAAGGAGTGGAATCAGACATGGTTCTACTGCAAAGATACCTCCCCTGCTGGTGAGAATCCCTTGCCTGGTTTTCGTCCGGAGCGGCTCAGCAATACCCATCCTTTTCCTCAACGATTGACTGCCCAGGAGAGAAGCAAATATGCTCCCCAGCTGTCAAAGCTCAGAGCCTTTATGGCCAACGGTTTAATAGGGGTTGACCTTGCTCGCTGTTGGATATCATGGAGCATACTGCCCCTTAGTCAGCGCTCCGGTTTGATGTGCGAATATACTGATAGTGTGGATGACCCACTGCGACATTCAAGACTCCAGCTGTCCGGTGAAGAAATCACGGAGGCTGTGCGTAAGATACTGAATGAACCGGAGCACATCTGCGCTAGAACCGGCCTGCTTCCCTTCTGCGCCACCAACAAACCGCCAGCTGTAAGACTTTGATTTTTCTCTTTGCTGAATCTGTTATCGATATGTCTGGCCATTGTTTCTAATATCAGTGTCTGCATAATCAGGGTGATGACCCATTTTGGAGCAAAAAGCTGCCGCAGGAGAAACCAGAGAAAACAGATAAACCGGAAAGGGCAACCCGGCAAAAAACTAAAGCTGTGAAGAAGACTACCCACCGGAAAAGAACCACTGCATCTTCTAATCCGGCCCCTGATGACGAGGTGGATAATCCGGACTTTGAGGTAGAGCTTGACTCACTTGGTTTATTTTTCATGCATCTTATTGATGATGATATTTGTCAGGATGATGCCGAAGCCAGCCATGCGGATGTTGCAAAGGTAATTATTCTCTCTTCCGATTCAGAAACTTTGCCTTCACAAAAAATCCGTCAGGCAAACCGGAAAGTTAAATTTTCTCATCCTCTTGCTTATTTGGATCCTAAACTTCTTATGAAGACTCACAACATGAAGCTCGCCGCACCACCCGACACAGCGGCCAGGTAGTTACCTCTGCCGGTTTACAGAACAGTCCGGTTCGGAAACGTCATTCAGAGGTCTCTAATTCGCTTGTCAGTACTTGTCCTAAAGCGGGCTGCTTTTGTCAACCTCTTAATCCGTCTGACTCCGATTATCAAGCTATTTCCCACTCATCTTCTGGCGAGTCGTCGGCTACTCAGCTCCCACCGCTCAAAACAGTGCTTGGGTAAGCTATATTTATTGTGATGTTTGCAGTATATTGCCTTAGAACATATGTTGTATTTAATTTTGTTATTTTTCTCAGGGCCAAACCTAGGCCGAGCAAGAAGGCCCGCCTGGATAAAGCTGCCGAAGAAGATGTCATTCTTGAACCAGGCACAACACCCAATCTTGAAGCGGCTATTCCTGAGGATATTCCCAATGATCCACCGCAGCCAGATGATGATCTTACTGCTGAGGAAAGACCTACTGATACCTCAGGTCCTATCCATCAGCCCACAGGTTCCCTCCGGGTTGAAAGCTCCACCGGTCTCGCAAAACCTACTGACAAGCCAATAGCTCCAGTGCAAACCGGCGGTACGAATGATGATGAAGTTGTCATTACTGGCACTGGCCATACTGAGCCAAGCAACCCTGTCGCTTTATCCAAACATTCTGCCAAGGAGGAATTAGCTGCTTTTGGCAAAGGCAAGTGGAATGCTGATCTGACGGCTTACGCTGCTCTGAACGCCCGAGATATCCATTCCGGCTATCTGAACCGGCTGTATACTAGCCGTGACTATGAAGTCGGTCTGGTTAATATGATGAAGGATAAATATGAGGTAACTTCCATATGCTCCTTCTTGCTTGTATGCTTTCATTCTTGTTGACTCTCCTAGCCCCTAAGGGCCGATTTGAAATATTCTTTCAAACCGGGACTTAATACTATGAATCTTGATGCTTTGAAATTTGCTGATGTAGTCCCCAAGGGCCGGTTCAACTTAGCGTAGTTAAACCGGTACTTTAAGTAAATGAAACTGCCGCATCAGAATACATATGATCAAATAGCCATTAGCCCCCAAGTGCCAAATTGAATACTTGTATTGAGCTTGGGACTTTGTAAACAATTGAAAGATGAAGATCGAATATGCATTAGCCCCCAAGTGCCAAGTTGAATACTTGTATTGAGCTTGGGACATTGTAAACCGTTGAAAGATGAAGATCGAATATGCATTAGCCCCCAAGTGTTAAGCACATAACTTGTTATGTGGTTGGCACTTGAATCCTTCTACCAATTTGCTAAAGCATATATCTGTATGCATGCAGGCGGAGCTAAAGACGAAAGAGAACCAAGTCATCGATCTTCAAGAAGCCCTGAAAACCCAACAAGCTGAAACCTCCAAAGCAAAAGAGGAATTGGCCAGTGCTTTAAGCGCCATGGAACAAATTAAGGAAAACTTCAAAAAGAAACGGGCGGACTGGGCCACTAAGAAATCCGCTTTGATCAAACGAGCAGAGGACGCTGAGGCTGCACTAAAACCAGTGGCACATGAACTGACCAGCATAAAGCGGCACGTGCATGCCATGACTGCTGCTATCTTTGGTAAGCCAGTTTTCCTACTGAATTGGCTCTGCCTTCTGACAAAGTCGCCGGTTTATTAACCCTTTATGGTATTTCAGGGACACGCATTGGTCACTTGGGGTCAGATGTACGGAAGAAGCTAAAAGCCGCCTATACATTGGTTGAACAATTGTATACTGGTGCCCAGCGGATCATCTGTACCGCCTCTCATAACAAACCGGCGCCTACTTTGATTCAAGATACTCTGATGAAACTGTCAGTGCTTCCTGCCTGGATTGAAGAGCTAAAGAAATCTGCTGCTCGAACCGGCGCAATCAATGCTTTCATCCGGGCAAAAGCCTGGGTGCCGGATTTTGATCCTGTTGAAGCGGCTCAGGGCTATCCCAGCTTGAAGGAAGACGGATCAGAATTCGGTGAAGCGGATCTGCGAGCGATAAACCGGGAGGTGCATCCACTAGCTTGTCAGTTGGCTAAGGAAGCAGACTTGTCTCGTTATCAAGCGCAATATGACAGTCAGAACAAGCGAATAGCTGCGCCAATACATGAATCGGAAAATCTGATTCCTCCAATCCGTAAGCATACTTACGCTCCCGAAATTGACCCGTCCTTGATGATCCACGATGAAGCTGTTTTTCAAGCATTAATGGGAATCGACTGGACAACTGTGGATTTCCAGCCACTGGGTAGGGATACGGAGGCTGAAGCGGCGCAGGACGACCCATAACCATCAGGCCAGGCTGGTGACCAAGCTTGAACCGGATGCCGGTTTAAAACTGCCTCTTCTTCGCGAAAAACAATTATATTATTATGGGCACCATGTTGCCTTGTAATAGGCTAGCTGATACCTTTGATATTGATATGCCTTCGTGCATAATTTGTTCTTCCTGTGGCAATGAACTTTCCAAAATATTTTCTGAAATGAAAAATTCGTCAAGTGCCACCGCGGTTGTACCGTCAGGCGGAATATGATGTCTGCATATATGAAATCAAAACAAAATTTTAAGTATGACCAAATTTCGAGATACATAATACCTGCCGTCATTGAGCGTGAAGTTGGCTTGGCCAATCTTGAAGTGGAGTTTTGCAAACCCATACTGTTGGAGGAGATAACAGCTCCTGTATATATATATATGACGCTGGTTTACCATGTAAACCGTGCCGGGTTATGATAAACACCGTGTTACTCCATAAGAGGATGTTAACAACAAGGATCAAACCGGACAAATAGTCTCCGTATTGACGTGAACTGTGTTCCGTCAATTGATTGGTTAAAAAACTTTGTTGGTTTAAAGAACACAATAAAAAGCAAAAAAAAACCTTCAAAGAAAAGTATGAAGCAAAAGCAACGACAAAAACGTTTGCCAAAAAAGATTTATTTAAGCTGATCAAATGGCGTAACCATGGCTAAACACGACCAAGCTCCCGTTAGGTGTAACTATGGTTCTAGTTAGCCAGGTCCCCAAGTGATTCTTGTGGCATTTATGCCGACCAAATGGCGTGGTCATGGTTCGGGTTCGACCAAGCCCCCAAGTGATTCTGTGGCCTTAGGCCGATCAAGAGGCATGACTGGTTCAGACATGACCAAGTCCCCAAGTGATCTGGTGGCTTTCGCCTATCAAGAGGCATGGTATTGCGGACACGACCAATCCTCCAAGTGATATAACACGATGCTTTTAGCAAAGCGAACTCAAGGGGTAAACCGGAGGCCGTTTTAGAGAAACTCCGTGTAACCTCACATGATGTAAAAGAACAGATACCCCGCTTTAGCTGAGGTTCCGGTTTATTATACTTAATCATAATATATACATTGTATGTACATAAGTATAGCCAATGGCTCGGGTATAGTAAGGCCGAAGATGAGCTATATTCCATGGCCTGTTAGTCTCTTCCCCTGATGCACGTGAGTCCTTATGCTCTCGAATATCGATCAGATAGTACGACCCGTTGTGCAGATTCTTGCTGACCATGAAAGGCCCCTCCCAAGGTGGGGATAGCTTATGCATATCAGTCTGATCTTGGATGAGCCGAAGCACCAAATCTCCTTCCTGGAAGGCTCTGGTTCTGACTCGGCGACTGTGATAACGACGAAGATCCTGCTAGTAAATCGCCGACCGGGCGGCTGCGATGTCACGCTCTTCATCTAACCGGTCCAAAGCATCTTGCCATGTTGTCTCGTTGTCCGCTTCAACATAAGCCGTGACATGAGGTGAGTCATGACGGATATCGCTGGGGAGAACCGCCTCCGCTCCATAAACCATGAAGAATGGTGTGTATCCTGTTGATCTGTTGGGTGTTGTATTGATGCTCCATAACACAGATGGTAATTCTTCTACCCAACAACCCGGTGTTCTTTGCAAAGGAACCATGAGCCGGGGCTTGATGCCTCTCAAGATCTCTTGATTAGCTCTTTCTGCTTGACCATTGGACTGTGGATGTGCCACTGATGAAACGTCGAGCCGGATGTGCTCCCGTTTGCACAACTCCTTCATAACACCCTTGGATAAATTGGTACCATTATCTGTGATAATACTGTGCGGAAAGCCAAATCGGAAAATCACCTTTTTGATGAACTGAACCGCCGTGGCCGCATCACACTTGCTAACAGGTTCTGCCTCCACCCACTTTGTAAACTTGTCCACCGCCACCAGGAGGTGGGTCTTCTTATCTTTGGACCTTTTGAAAGGCCCAACCATATCCAGCCCCCAAGTCGCAAATGGCCAAGTAATTGGAATCATCCTCAATTCTTGAGCCGGTACATGAGCGCGTCTTGAAAACTTTTGGCAACCATCACATCGTCTGACCAGATCCTTCGCATCAGCATGAGCAGTTAACCAATAGAAACCATGGCGAAACGCTTTAGCCACCAGAGACTTTGAACCGGCGTGGTGACCACAATCTCCTTCGTGGATCTCCCGCAAAATTTCACGGCCTTCTTCAGGAGACACGCAACGTTGAAAAGCTCCTGATACACTGCAATGATGCAACTCACCGTTGATGACAGCCATGGACTTGGATCGCCGGATTATCTGCCGGGCCAGAATCTCATCTTCTGGCAACTCGCCCCGGTTCTTGTACGCCAGATAAGGAAGCGTCCAATCCGGAATAACATGAAGAACTGCCACCAATTGAGCCTCCGGATCAGGAATGGCCAAATCCTCTTCACCAGGGATCTTCACCGACGGGTTGTGCAGCACATCCAGAAAAACATTGGGTGGGACCGGTTTGCGCTGAGAGCCCAGCCGGCTTAAAGCGTCCGCTGCTTCATTTTTCCGCCGGTCCACGTGGTCCACCTGATAGCCTCTGAAATAACCTACAACAATATCCACCTCACGACGATATGCTGCCATGAGTGGGTCCTTGGAGTCCCAAGTGCCAGACACTTGCTGAGCCACAAGGTCCGAATCACCGAAGCACTTAACTCGACTTAGATTCATCTCCTTAGCCATCCGAAGACCATGGAGCAAGGCTTCATACTCAGCTGCATTGTTAGTACAAGGGAACATTAAACGGAGAACATAACAAAACTTATCACCTCGTGGGGAAGTTAATACGACTCCAGCCCCCGAGCCTTCCAACTGCCTGGATCCGTCAAAATGGATGGTCCAATATGTATGATCCGGCTTTTCTTCAGATGCTTGCATTTTTTTCCAATCATTGATGAAATCAACAAGTGTTTGAGACTTAATCGCTGTCCGAGGCACATATTTCAAACCGTACGGCCCCAGCTCTATAGCCCACTTTGCAATCCAGCCAGTTGCTTCCCGGTTCTGGATGATATCTCCCAAAGGAGCAGAACTGACCACCGTAATTGGGTGCCCTTGGAAGTATTGCTTAAGCTTCCGGCTTGCCATAAAAACTACGTACACCAGCTTCTGCCAATGCGGATACCTTTGCTTGGACTCAATGAGCACCTCACTGATATAATAGACCGGATGTTGAACCGGATGCTCCTTACCTGCCTCCTTTCGTTCCACCACAATAGCTACGCTGACCGCATGAGCATTAGCAGCAACATATAACAGTAACGGCTCCTTGTCAATGGGAGCGGAAAGCACAGGCGGATTGGCCAATTGCCACTTTAAGTCCTCAAATGCTTCATCAGCAGCAGAACTCCAGACGAACTGATCCGTCTTCTTCAACATCTGATACAAAGGGATCGCCTTCTCACCCAGGCGGCTGATAAACCGGCTTAACGCGGCAATCCGGCCTGCCAGGCGTTGAACATCATTGATACACTTCGGTTTAGCTAGGGAGGTTATGGCTGTGATCTTCTCCGGATTAGCCTCAATTCCCCTGTTGGACACCAGAAAGCCCAATAACTTGTCCGCCGGTACACCAAAGACACACTTGTCCGGATTAAGCATCATCTTGTACGTCCTTAGGTTATCAAAGGTTTCCTTCAAATCGTCAACCAGAGTCTCCTTCTCCCTGGATTTAACCACGATATCATCCACGTAAGCATGTACATTACGGCCAATCTGCTTGTGAAGACAATTTTGTACACACCGTTGATAAGTTGCCTGGGCACTTTTGAGCCCAAAGGGCATAGATACATAGCAGAAGGCTCCAAAGGGAGTTATGAATGCCATCTTCTCCTGGTCCTTAACTGCCATTTTGATCTGATGATAACCAGAATATGCATCCAAAAAACTTAAACGCTCACAACCCGCCGTAGCATCAATGATTTGATCAATACGGGGGAGGGCAAAAGGATCTGCTGGACAAGCTTTATTAAGATCTGTGTAATCCACACACATACGCCAGGTGCCGTTTTTCTTAAGGACTAGCACCGGATTGGCAAGCCACTCAGGGTGAAAAACTTCAACAATAAAACCAGCTGCTAAGAGCCTGGCTACCTCTTCCCCAATCGCCTTGCGTCTTTCTTCATTAAACCGGCGGAGGAACTGTTTCACCGGTTTGTATTTAGGATCCACATTAAGTGTGTGCTCAGCGAGTTGCCTCGGTACACCTGGCATGTCAGAGGGCTTCCATGCGAAAATGTCCCGATTCTCACGGATGAACTCGATGAGAGCGCTTTCCTATTTTGGATCCAAGTTGGCACTAATGCTGAACTGCTTGGACGAATCGCCAGGTACGAAGTCAACAAGCTTAGTTTCTGCTGCCGATTTGAACTTCAGGGCCGGATCATGCTCCGTAGTTGGCTTCTTCAATGGAGTCATGTCCACCGGATCAACATTGTCTTTATAATACTTCAACTCCTCGGTGGCACAAACCGACTCTGCATAAGCCGCATCTCCTTCCTCGCATTCCAAAGTGATTTTTCGGCTTCCGTGAACCGTTATTATCCCCTTGTGACCCGGCATCTTGAGCTGCAAATACACATAACAGGGCCGAGCCATAAACTTGGCGTATGCCGGACGCCCAAACAGGGCATGATATGGACTTTGGATTTTCACCACTTCAAACGTTAATGTTTCCGACCTGGAATCATGATCATCCCCAAAGGCCACTTCAAGAGCTATCTTCCCAACGGGATATGCTGATCTACCAGGCACTACACCATGGAATACTGTATTGGATGGTTTGAGATTCTTATCTGTAAGTCCCATACGGCGGAAGGTCTCATAGTATAGGATGTTAATGCTGCTCCCTCCATCCATGAGCACTTTGGTGAACTTATAACCTCCCACATGAGGCGCCACCACCAGAGCCAACTGACCCGGATTATCGACCTGGAGTGGGTGATCCTCTCTGCTCCATATGATTGGCCGTTCAGACCAACGTAGATAACGAGGTGTGGCTGGTTCAACAGAGTTGACTGCCCGCCTCTGAACCTTTCGGTCTCGCTTGTCCAAGCTAGTGGTAAAGACATGGTACTGCTCACTACTCAAATGCTTTGGGTTGCTTTGGTAACCTGACTGTTGCTGCTGTTGGTTGTGACCACCCTGGTTGTTCTGGCTATTTTGACCATTATGCCCGCCCGGATTACCATTAAATCCTGAACCGGAACTTCCTCCACCATAACCCGGCCCGGATCCTGAGCCGCCGCCAGATCCGTGATCATACCGGAAATTATTAGAATTCTTGAACTCCTGCATAATAAAACAATCCTTCCAAAGGTGGTTTGCTGGCTCCTCCTTCGTCCCATGTTTTGGACAGGGCTGGTTTAGCAAATAGTTCAGGCGGTTTGGGTTGGGCTTGGGCGCTCCACTACGATTTTTCGGCCTGCCCTTGCGCCGCTGGCCATTGTCCTGTACGTTGGTATTAGCCACAAAATCCATGTTGCCATCCGCTTTACGCTTGCCTCCTCCGCCATTGCCTACCCAGTGATGTTGCTGACCTTTGGAGCTGCTGTTCTTCTTCCCCTTCCCTGTCTTGTCATCATCAGACTCAGGATCCTTGGTACTATCAGAATCAGCATATTTTACCAAAGCGGCCATGAGGGTTCCCATGTCGGTGCAATGACGCTTCATCCGTCCCAATTTCAACTTCAGGGGCCCAAACCGGCAGTTGCCTTCTAGGGTTAATACTGCAGTGTCAGCGTTGATGCGGTCTGAGGAGTGCAACACTTGTGAAACCCGGCGCACCCAATGAGTCGTTGACTCTCCTTCCTCCTGGACGCATGCAGCTAAGTCCACTATCGACATAGGTTGTTTACAGGTATCCTTGAAATTGTTGATAAAGCGGGCTCGTAATTGGGCCCACGAGCTGATAGAATTAGCGAGCAAGATTTTTAGCCAAGTACGGGCCGTTCCTTCAAGCATCATGGTGAAGTATTACGCACACGCCGTGTCATCCACATTAAGCATCTCCATGGCCATCTCATAGCTCTCTACCCATGTCTCTGGTGGTTGATCCATCGTATAATTTGGTACCTTGCGTGGGCCTTTGAAATCCTTGGGCAAACGCACGTTGCGTAAAGCGGGGACGAGGCAAGGCACCCCCAAAGAACTAGAAGTAACACCAGGTTCGATCGAAATGGTTGGTCGAACCGGCGTGAGCTGCCGAGCCTGATGCTGTGCGGCTAACTCGGCCTCCCTACGCACTCGGGCCCGGTTCACCACTTCCTGGGCGTCGTCAGCCCCACCCGTCGGGTTGTTACCACGGGGTGCTCCACGTCGTTCATTACTCGATACTGTTGGTTCATCCATATGTCTGCTATAGCTCCGGCTCGGACGGGGGGTCGAGTGGATTCGGTCGCGGCTGTACGAGTACGCTTCCTGTTGGGCCAAAGCTGTCCTCAGAAGTTCCTTGACCCGTCGCGTCTCTACTGCTTGCGGCGAGTCACCTTCAACTGGAATGGCCTCCAGTCGTGCAGCAGCGGCAACAAGATTGTCCATAGGGTTGGAGTAGTGACCCGGAGGTGTTAAAGCATCCCAAGGTATAACGGTGTTTTGACGAGGCGGGTCGATCTGACGAGGCTGAACCGGTGCACCGGTCCCAGGGCTTCTGCCCGGTTCCCCTCCAGCGGATTGCCGGCTCTTGGCCCTGGAGTGTTGAAAAGGTCTCTGGCCTCAAAAATCGGAGGTAAGCGGGATCGATGCTTCCTTCTCATGACTTCATGTGATGTGCTCTGGTCTAACATAAGCCTGTAGGCCTGTGCGTCTAAAGCAGCCCGCTCTGCGGCCATCCTGGTGTCCTCAGCCGCCAGATCCGCCTTGGCCTGGGTGATCTGTTCCTTTACCTTTGCAATCTCCGTATTGTGAACGTCCTGATCTGGCAGATTAACTTCCGCCATAAGCACAGCCAACGCATCAAATAGCTCTGATAGAACCTGAGCCGGTGGGCGCACAGGGCCTCCTGCCCCCGTGGCCGTTGCTGCTGCTGAACCGGAAATCGTTGCCGCAGCTGTCGAAGAATGAAGCGCTGCTTGTGTTCCGGCCATGAATATTCCAACCCGGTTGGGCGGATCAGAGGGGTCCGGAATACTGTCGCCATCGGAACAGCTCCCAATCCGGCCATCTTGTAGCTGATAAAGAGATTCGGTTTCTCCGGTCGAAGATTCGTCACCGGAACGAATGGCAGTCGCCTCGCGAAGCTCCGATCCATCCTCATAACTCCCTCCATGGATCATTCCCACGAAGGCACGCTTCATGGCCGGTTTAACCCGGGCGGATCGCGTATGCTGAGCCGTCTCGATGAGGTCGGTGCAGATGTCCGGCTCAGGGCCCGGTTCACCGATCTTGCCAATGAAAACATGAATGCTACCAAAGGGGACCCGGTACCCGTACTCAATTGAGCCGGCCTCGGGGCCCCAGCCTGCGTCGTCGATGTAGAGTTTGCCGCGACGACTCTTAGTCATCCGGCCTACAGCGTAGCCCTCGAGTCCTTCAAAGCGGCCCTCCGAGAACCGGAAACCATCGTGCGATAGCCCCACGGTGGGCGCCAACTGTTGTGGTTTTGTCACGGCAGATGTCCTATTGAAAGGACTTAGTCGTGGAGCCATCGCTACGGGTTAGCTTGAAGGGGTTAAAGCGGACACAAGAACGCAAGAGAGTTTATACTAGTTCGGCCCCTTCAATGAAGGTAAAGCCTACCTCTAGTTGTGATGGAATTGATGGGTGTTTCGATGACTAGGGAGCAAATAAGCTTCGCCTATGTCTCGAATTGTTGTCTGTTGTCCCTAAACCGCCGCTGGGTCGTCCCCTTATATACATGGGTGACGCCTGCCGGTTCAGAGAGTCCCAACACTGGTTCATACTCGTATCTGGGTTGGTCTCTCCTTGTTCCTAACTTATATTACAAGTATATGCACAAAGCTGATGTACGGCTACAGGTTGTAAACCGACTACGGGCCCTGGGCCTTTATCTGCCTCTTTGGGCTTTAACACCTTTGAACTACTGATGGAGTTAATCCGGCCCAGGTAGGCCGGTTTATGCCCAGTAGTAATATCCCCAACAACTTTCCATGCCCTTTCTCAACAATGTTTGCCTCTTTGGATTTGATGGATTCGGAATATATACTACTTGATTCGCCTTTTTCAACCGAAGCACTTTTAGTTTCCAAATCATCATTCTTTTCACCGGTTATATCAGTTGGCAAGGATTCTTTTGTTTGAGCTAATTCCCTATCAATTCTCTCTTGGCGAAGTACTTGCACCCTATCACGCAAAGCTTTAACTCCCCTCTCAATTTCAGTCTACTCTAGATTAGTTTGCCCCCCAATGCTTTTAGGATCTTTCAGCAATGAAGTGTTAGTGTTGCCGAAATTTTGTAATTGTGTAGGGGGTGTATAATATGCTGCGGTACTAGGTGGAGGTGTATGCACTGCTGTATAACCATATGCTCTCTCACCAATACTACCAATTGATGAAGTTTTATCTTCCTGCAAAACTCTAGCCTTTATTGCAGCATAATCAGGAAACAACCCCTTTTCATATTGTTCAAGGCAAAGAGCACTAATCCTCTTGTTTTGTGCCAAGCTCTTTTTTAATGCAGCCACAACCGCTTCTGGAAGAGATTGCTCCGCAATACTTTCAGATTCTTTCGGCAATGATTTGCGAGTGTTGCCAAAATTCTCAAATTGCATAGAGTATGCATTATATGCTACAGTATTTGATGACGGCACATGTGTTCCTGTAAAATTTTCACTTATTCGGCTATGACCATGAAGATGCGGGGCCGAATTATGAACATCTACAGTTGCATACGATGCTGAAAAATTACTAACATGAGGTGTAGCATATGATGGTTGAGAGTAACTGGCCGAATAGCTAGTAGTAGCATGGCCAATTCTCCCATCCATCGGCAAGGTTGGATTCACATATTGCAAATTAGTTGCCGATAAATAAAAAGGTGAAACACTTTCTTGTATGCTATTGGAAATTTTAACATGAGGTGTTTCAAATTTATTAACCAAAACCATCATGTTGTTCATCGGCATATGAATTTGTGGGGTTGCCGATGCATGAGAGTTTGGATACATATGTTGTACGTTGCTAAAAGCATAAGAATTTAAAGCATGAAGATTGTTTTGCATCGGCCCTTGTGCATAATTAGATGCATGATTGATAAAACTAGGGCTAGCCGGTACATTATGCTCATTAGGTGATCCAGTAACAACATATGGATTATTTGCATCTACAAAGGGGAACTGGGTATTCTTATTACCTTTGTAGATTGCAGCAACTTGATGATGATCTCTTCGTAGCAAGAACGGGCTGGACACCGTTCAAAGCTTTGTCCCCAGCGGAGTCGCCAAAAAGTGTGTCCGCACACGAACACGTCACCGTGTACCTCCAACGCCGAGGGTGATGCACCGCAGCTCACGTCGAAGGAGACCCGTCTGGAAGCGAGATACGCAAGCAATCCAGCGGGTGCTTTTGAAGACCCGAAACCCCACACGCCCGGGAGGGACCCCGTCAGGGCGCGTGGTGGCTATGGGCTGCCCTAGGTCGATCTGATCACCCCTAGGACCTCGAGGTTCGCCGCCCTGCAACAAGAAGAACAGACGAAGGACGAGGAAGAAGAAGAACTAGGGTTAAGAAGAAAGATAAAAGATAAAAAGTGGTAGATGATTTGATCGATTGTGTGTTGTTCAATCGGCCGTCACCTCTAATCTATTTATGAAGCGGTTGGACTTTCCGTACAAGAAAAGGACTAAAAAATCCGTCCAAAACATCAAAAACCCTAACCTAACTCGGACAGGAATCTTTGGTAATTTTCCGGACCAACTCGGTCCCACCGATTGGTTCATTTCGGTCCCACCGAGTGAACGTTGCCAACTCTCTGTATCCTTCTGTAATTTCTCGGATCACTCGGTCCCACCGATTGGTTTGCTTCGGTCCTACCGAGTCAACATTGCCAACTCTCTGGTAAATTTTCGGACCAACTCGGTCTCACCGATCAAATCAACTCGGTCGGTCCGAAATGACTCTACAGCTTCTGCTTCTGACCTTGTTTTGCTTCCACAGGATGCATATGACCTCGGATTAAGACGATTTTTATATCAAAATCCACCATTTCGACGATACGCATAACTTTCATGTTGAAACATTTTCCATCAGAGGCCGTCTTAATTGAGTTTCATGCCATTCGTTAATCTGGTGTCAACATGAGCATCTCTGAACTTGTCATAACTATTACATCCAAGCTCCGCTATAGACCATCTTCATATCCATCTCGATCTTCTTAGAGAGAGCCATCCGGAGTGACCTCCAATCCTAAGTTTGAATTAGTCTTTATATAGCCTAAGCTAATTTTATGACTATGCCACTTTTGAGCGTCAACACAACCCTCAGCAAGTTCGTTTGTAAAAACCAGTCAAGCCAGGATCAACGACGGCTGGACTGCAGCTGAACTCTGGCGGCTACGTTAAACACCTCTCACGATGTATCGTAATCATCCTCCCGAGATCTGCTGGTTCCTTCTCCGACGTTCATCCGATCCAGCAAGTAAAAGTTGTGATGGGAAACCGCGTCAGTGATGATCCCAAGAAAAAGTCTAGTTGCGTTGACTTGGGATCCAAGACAACATCCCGTGTGACCGCCGTGCCGTAGATTGTACTGCTAGGAGATTTGTCTCGATCTTGTCTCGCCGCGGTCTCATCCGACAGTGAATGAACTGACGCCCCTTGCATTTCAGTGGACCTCACCCAACGGACAATACTAGCTTGAGTTAAGCCAGAGCTGCATACTTTGAGTTGTAAGAGCAAGTACAATAAAGTGACATAAGCATGTTATAAGAAATAGAATATTATATCTTTACTTAGTTGGAGGAGAAAGAAAAAAAGCGGGTTCTTGGTTAGTAGCTAGCTGCAACACGAGACCCAAAACACTTTGTGAGAATGTAAGGTGGGCCAACTATTAACAAAGTAGTACACATTTAAAACTTATTATTGTACATGCCAGCTATGAGCTAGGCTCTAGATGACATGACAACTCTTTATAGCCAACTGTTGGCTGTATTTTTAACCATGCTCTAGAGGCATCTTCAACATGAACATTGAAAACACCCACAAATGCCTACTATGGGCATTTCCGACGTTGATAGGCAAAATTTTTTCGGCATTCATCTGCGGACAGAGAGACCAGTCCATGGACACAAATGCACAAGCCGGCCATCCAATACTATCCGCCTATATTAGGTCTTAATTTTTCTTTTTTAATGTTCACACACTGAAATATGTTGGGGAACGCAGTATTTCAAAAAAATCCTACGATCACGCAAGATCTATCTAGGAGATGCATAGCAACGAGAGGGGAGAGTGTGTCTACGTACTCTCGTAGACCGAAAGAAGAAGCGTTAAGTACCGATGTTGATGTAGTCGAACGTCTTTGCGATCCAACCGATCAAGTATCGAACGCACAGCACCTCCGCGATCTGCACACGTTCAGTTCGGTGACGTCCCTTGAACTCTATATCCAGCTGAGGCCGAGGGAGAGTTTCGTCAGCACGACGGCGTGGTGACGGTGATGATGAAGTTACCGACGCAGGGCTTCGCCTAACCACTACGACAATACGACCAAGGTGGAAATCTGTGAAGGGGGCACCGCACACGGCTAAAAAATTAACTTGTGTGTCTATGAGATGCCCCCTCCCCCGTATATAAAGGAGTGGAGGAGGGGTTCGGCCGGCCTCATAGGGCACGCCCCAAGGGGGGAATCCTACTCCTACTAGGAGTAGGTTCCCCCCTTTCCTAGTCCAACTAGGATGGGAAGGAAAGGGAAGAGGGGAAGAAGGAAAGGGGGGGCCGGCCCCCCTCCCCAATTCGGATTGGGCTTGGGGGCGCGCCCCTCCTCTTTTCCACTAAAGCCCATGAAGGCCCATTAACCCCCTAGGGGGTTCCGGTAACCCCCCGGTACTCTAGAAAATGCCCGAACCTATCCGAAACCTTTCCGGTGTCCAAACATAACCTTTCAATATATCAATCTTCATGTATCGACCATTTCGAGACTCCTCGTCATGTCCGTGATCACACTCGGGACTTCGAACAACCTTTGGTACATCAAATCACATAACTCACAATACATATCGTCATTGAACGTTAAGCGTGTGGACCCTACGGGTTCGAGAACTATGTAGACATGACCGAGACTCATCTCCGGTCAATAACCAATAGCGGAACCTGGATGCTCATATTGGTTCCTACATATTCTACGAAGATCTTTATCGGTCAAACCGCATAACAACATACGTTGTTCCCTTTGTCATTGGTATGTTACTTGCCCGAGATTCGATCGTCGGTATCATCATACCTAGTTCAATCTCGTCACCGACAAGTCTCTTTAATCATTCCATAATGCATCATCCCGTAACTAACTCATTAGTCACAATGCTTTCAAGGCTCATAGAGATGTGCATTACCGAGAGGGCCCAGAGATACCTCTCCGACAATCGGAGTGACAAATCCTAATCTTGATGTATGCCAACTCAACAAACACCATCGGAGACACCTGTAGAGCATATTTATAATCACCCAATTACGTTGTGACGTTTGATAGCACACTAAGTGTTCCTCTGTTATTCGGGAGTTGCATAATCTCATAGTCATAGGAACATGTATAAGTCATGAAGAAAGCAATAGCAATAAACTAAACAATCATAGTGCTAAGCTAGCAGATGGGTCTAGTCCATCACATCATTCTCTAATGATGTGATCCCGTTCATCAAATGACAACACATGTCCATGGCTAGGAAACTTAACCATCTTTGATTAACGAGCTAGTCAAGTAGAGGCATACTAGGGACACTCTGTTTGTCTATGTATTCACACATGTACTAAGTTTTCGATTAATACAATTCTAGCTTGAATAATAAACATTTATCATGATATAAGGAAATATAAATAATAACTTTATTATTGCCTCTAGGGCATATTTCCTTCAGTCTCCCACTTGCACTAGAGTCAATAATCGAGTTCACATCATCATGTGATTTCACACCAATAGTTCACATCTTTATGTGATTAGTTCACATCTTCATGTGACTAATACCCAAAGGGTTTACTAGAGTTAATAGTCTAGTTCACATCGCTATGTGATCACCCAAAGAGTGATCATGTTTTGCTTGTGAGAGAAGTTTAGTCTACGGGTCTGCAACATTCAGATGCGTATGTATTTTGCAAATTTCTATGTCTACAATACTCTGCACGGAGCTAGTCTAGATAATTGCTCCCACTTTCAATATGTATCTAGATCGAGACTTAGAGTCATCTAGATCGGTGTAAAAAGCTTGCATCGATGTAACTCTTTACGACAAACTCTTATCACCTCCATAACCAAGAAATATTTCCTTAGTCCTCTAAGGATAATTTTGACCGTTGTCCAGTGATCTACTCCTAGATCACTATTGTACTCCCTTGCCAAAATCATGCTAAGGTATACAATAGGTCTGGTACACGGCATAGCATACTTTATAGAACCTATGACTAAGGCATAGGGAATGAATTTTCATTATCTTTCTATTTTCTGCCGTGGCCGGGTTTTGAGTCTGACTCAACTTCACACCTAGTAACACAGGCAAGAACCCTTTCTTTGCTTGATCCATTTTGAACTTCTTCAAAATCTTATCAAGTTATGTACTCAATGAAAGTCTTATCAAGCGTCTTGATTTATCTTTATAGATCTTGATGCCCAATATGTAAGTAGCTTTACAGGTAATTCTTTCTTTGAAAAACTCCTTCCAAATTCTCCTTTATGCTTACCAGAAAATTCTACATCATTTCTGATCAACAATATGTCATTCACATATACTTATCAGAAAGGCTGTAGTGCTCCCACTCACTTTCTTGTAAATGCGGTTTCACCGCAAGTCTGTATAAAACTATATGTTTTGATCAACTCATCAAAGCGTATATTCCAACTCCAAGATGCTTGCACCAGTCCATAGATGGATCACTGGAGCTTGCACACTTTGTTAACACCTTTAGGATTGACAAAACCTTCTGGTTGCATCATATACAACTCTTTTTTAATAAATCCATTAAGGAATGTAGTTTTGATATCCATTTGCCAGATTTCATAAAATGCGGCAACTGCTAACATGATTCAGACAGACTTTTAAGCATCGATATGAGTGAGAAAATCTCATCGTAGTCAACACCTTGAACTTGTCAAAAACCTTTTGCGACAATTTGAGCTTTGTAGATAGTAACACTACTATCATCATCCATCTTCCTCTTGAAGATCCATTTATTCTGAATGGCTCACCGATCATCGGGCAAGTCAATCAAAGTCCATACTTTGTTCTCATACATGGACCCCTTCTTAGATTTCATGGCCTTAAGCCATTTCGCGGAATCTGGGCTCATCATCGCTTCCTCATAGTTCGTAGGTTCGTCATGGTCTAGTAACATGACTTCCAGAACAGGATTACCGTACCACTCTGGTGCGGAACATACTCTGGTTGACCTATGAGGTTCGGTAGTAACTTGATCTGAAGTTTCATGATCTTCATCATTAACTTCCTCACTAATTGGTGTAGGCATCACTGGAACTGATTTCAGTGATGAGCTACTTTCCAATTCGAGAGAATGTACAATTACCTCATCAAGTTCTAATTTCCTCCCACTCACTTCTTTCGAGAGAAACTCCTTCTCTAGAAAGGATCCACTCTTAGCAACAAAGATCTTGCCTTCGGATCTGTGATAGAAGGTGTAACCAACAGTTTCTTTTTGGGTGTCCTATGAAGACGCACTTCTCCGATTTGGGTTTGAGCTTATCAGGCTGAAACTTTTTCACATAAGCATCGCAACCCCAAACTTTAAGAAACAACAACTTAGGTTTCTTGCTAAACCACAGTTCATACGGTGTCATCTCAACATATTTTTAGACGGTGCCCTATTTAACGTGAATGCAGTTGTCTCTAATGCATAACCCCAAAATGACAGTGGTAAATCGGTAAGATACATCATATATCGCACCATATCTAATAAAGTACTGTTACGACATTCGGACACACCATTACTCCGTGGTGTTCCAGGTGGCATGAGTTGTGAAACTTATTCCACGTTGTTTTTAAATGAAGGCCAAACTCGTAACTCAAATATTTGCCTCCACGATCAGATCGTAGAAACTTTATTTTCTTGTTATGATGATTCTTAACTTCACTCTGAATTTCTTTGAACTTTTCAAATGTTTCAGACTTGTGTTTCATCAAGTAGATATAACCATCTCTGCTTAAATCATCTGTGAAGGTCAGAAAATAACGATACCCTCCACGAGCCTCAACACTCATAAGATCGCATACATCAGTATGTATTATTTCCAATAAGTCAGTGGTTCGCTCCATTATTCCGGAGAACAGAGTCTTAGTCATCTTGCCCATGAGGCATGGTTCGCAAGCATCAAATGATGCATAATCAAGTGATTCCAAAAGTCCATCCGCAGGGAGTTTCTTCATGTGCTTCACACCAATATGACCTAAATGGCAGTGCCACTAGTATGTTGCACTATCATTATCAACTTTGCATCTTTTAGCATCAATATTATGAATATGTGTATTACTATGATCGAGATTCAATAAACCATTCACCTTGGGTGTATGACCACAGAAGGTTTTATTCATGTAAACATAATAACAATTATTCTTTGACATGAATGAATAACACTATTGCAATAAACATGATCCAATTTATGCTCAACGCAAACACCAAATAAAATTTATTTTAGGTTCAACACTAATCCCGAAGGTAAAGGGAGTGTGCGATGGTGATCTTATCAACCTTGGAATTACTTCCAACACACATCGTCACCTCGCCCTCAACTAGTCTCTATTCATTTTGTAACTCATGTTTCAAGTTACTAATCATATCAACTGAACCAGTATCAAATACCCAAGGGCTACTATAAACACTAGTAAAGTACACCTAAATAACATGTATATCATATATACTTTTGTTCACTTTGCCATCCTTCTTATTCGCCAACTATTTAGGGCAGTTCCGCTTCAAGTGACCATTTCCTTTGCAGTAGAAGCACTCAGTCCCAGGCTTAGGTCCAGACTTGGGCTTCTTCACTTGAGCAGCAACTTGCTTGCCGTTCTTTTTGAAGTTCCCCTTCTTTCCTTTGCCCTTTTACTTGAAACTAGTGGTCTTGTCAACCATCAACACTTGATGCTTTTCTTGATTTCTACCTTCACCGATTTTCAGCATCGCAAAGAGCTCGGGAATCGTTTTACGTCATCCCTTGCATATTATAGTTCATCACTAAGTTCCAGTAACTTGGTGATAGTGACTAGAGAACTCTGTCAATCACTATCTTATCTGGAATATTAACTCCCACTTGATTCAAGCAATTGTAGTACCCAGACAATCTGAGCACATGCTCACTGGTTGAGCTATTCTCCTCCATCTTGTAGGCAAAGTAGTGCCAGAGGTCTCATACCTCTCGACACGGGCATGAGTATGAAATACTAATTTCAACTCTTGGAACATCTTACATGCTCTGTGGCGTTCAAAATGTTTTTTAAATCCCGGTTCTAAGCTGTAAAGCAGGGCGCACTAAACTATCAAGTAGTCATCATACCGAGCTTTCCAAACGTTCATAATGTTTGCCTCTGCTCCTGCAATAGGTCTGTCACCTAGCGGTGCACCAAGGACATAATTCTTCTATGCAGCAATGAGGATAATCCTCAGATCACGGAGCTAGTCCACATCATTGCTACTAACATCTTTCAACATAGTTTTCTCTAGGAACATATCATAAATAAAACTGGGAAGCTAGACGCGAGCAATTGATCTACAACATAGATATGCAAATACTATCAAGACTAAGTTTATGATAAATTTAGGTTCAATTAATCATATTACTTAAGAACTCCCACTTAGATAGACATCCCTCTAGTCATCTAAATGATCACGTGATCCATATCAACTAAACCATGTCCGATCATCACGTGAGATGGAGAACTTTTCAATGGTGAACATCACTATGTTGATCATATCTACTATATGATTCACGCTCGACATCTCGGTCTCAGTGTTCTGAGGCCATATCTGCATATGCTAGGCTCGTCAAGTTTAACCTGAGTATTCTTCTTGTGAAAAACTAGATTGCACCCGTTGTATGTGAACGTCGAGCTTATCACACCCGATCATCACGTGGTGTCTCAGCACGAAGAACTGTCGCAACGGTGCATACTCAGGGAGAACACTTATACCTTGAAATTTTAGTAAGGGATCATCTCATAATGCTACTGTGATACTAAGCAAAATAAGATGCATAAAAGATAAACATCACATGCAATCAAAATATGTGACATGATATGGCCATCATCATCTTGTGCCTTTGATCTCCATCTCCAAAGTACCGTCATGATCTCCATCATCACCGGCATGATGATACGTCTCCGTCATATATATAATTTTTGATTGTTCCATGCCAATATTCTACAACTTTCATATACTTTTGGCAACTTTTTATACTATTTTTGGGACTAACATATTGATCCAGTGCCCAGTGCCAGTTCCTGTTTGTTGCATGTTTTTTTCTTTCGCAGAATATCCATATCAAACGGAGTCCAAACGGAATAAAAACTGATGGAGATTTTTTTGGGAATATTTATGATTTTGGGAAGAAAAATCCACGCGAGACAGTGCCCGAGGTGGCCATGAGGCAGGAGGGCGCGCCTGCCCCCCCAGGCACGCCCCTGACCCTCGTGGGCCACCCGTAAGGCAGTTGATGCCCTTCTTTTGCCGCAGGAAATCTAATTTCTGGATAGAGATCGTGTCAAAATTTCAGCCCAATCGGAGTTATGGATCTCCAGGAATATAAGAAACGGTGAAAGGGAAGAATCTGAGAACGCAGAAATAGAGAGAGACAGAGAGACAGATCCAATCTCGGTGGGGCTCTCGCCCCTCCCTTGCCATGGAAGCCATGGACCAGAGGGGAAACCCTTCTCCCATCTAGGGAGGAGGTCAAGGAAGAAGAAGAAGAAGAAGAAGGAGGGGGGCTCTCTCCCCCTCGCTTCCGGTGGCACCGGAGTGCCACCGGGGGCCATCATCATCACCGCGATCTACACCAACACCTCCGCCATCTTCACCAACATCTCCATCACCTTCCCCCCTCTATCTACAGCGGTCCACTCTCCCGCAACCCGCTGTACCCTCTACTTGAACATGGTGCTTTATGCTTCATATTATTATCCAATGATGTGTTGCCATCCTATGATGTGTGAGTAGATTTTCGTTGTCCTATCGGTGGTTGATGAATTTCTATGATTAATTTAATTTGCTTGTGGTTATGTTGCTGTCCTTTGGTGCCCATCATATGATTGCACGTGTGGATCACACCCTAGGGTTAGTTTGTATGTTGATAGGACTATGTATTGGAGAGCAAGAGTGACAGAAGCTTCAACCTAGCATAGAAATTGATGCATATGGGATTGAAGGGGGACCAATATATCTTAATGCTATGGTTGGGTTTTACCTTAATGAACATTAGTAGTGGCGGATGATTGCTGATAGTTCCAATCATAAGTGCATAGAATTCCAAGTCAGAGATGACATGCTAGCAGTGGCCTCTCCCACATAATACTTGCTATTAGTCTAGTAAAGTAGTCAATTGCTTAGGGACAATTTCGCAACTCCTACCACCAGTTTTACACACTCTCAATATTTACTTTATTGTTTCTTTATCTAAACAACCCCTACTTTTTATTTACGTACTCTTTATTATCTTGCAAACCTATCCGACAACACCTACAAAGTACTTCTAGTTTCATACTTGTTCTAGGTAAAGCGAACGTCAAGCGTGCGTAGAGTTGTATCGGTGGTCGATAGAACTTGAGGGAATATTTGTTCTACCTTTAGCTCCTTGTTGGGTTCGACACTCTTACTTATCGAAAACTGTTGCGATCCCCTATACTTGTGGGTTATCACATGACACCATGATCTCCATCATCTTGATCTCTATCAAAGTGTCATCACATGGTCGTCTCGCCAACTATTGCTTTTGCAACTATTTCTATCGCATAGCGATGAAGTAAAGCAATCATATAGTGCTTGCATCTTATACAATAAAGAGACAACCATAAGGCTCCTGCCAATTGCCGATAACTTTAACAAAACATGATCATTTCATACAACAATTTATATCTCATCACGTCTTGACCATATCACATCACAACATGCCCCGCAAAAACAAGTTAGACGTCCTGTACTTTGTTGTTGCAAGTTTTACGTGGCGGTTACGGGCTTAGCTAGAACCGTTCTTACCTACTGCATAAAAACCACAACGTGGTATAGTGATTGCTTTTTGATCTTCAGAAAGAACCCTGTTCATTGAATCTGATTCAAGTAAAGTTGGAGAAACAGAAACCCGCCAGCCACATGTGTGCAAAGCACGTCGGTAGAACCAGTCTCATGAACGCGGTCATGTAATGTCGGTCTGGGCCGCTTCATCCAACAATACCGCTGAATCAAGAAACAACTAGTGACGGCAAGAAATATGCATATACTCACGCCCACAACTCCTTTGTGTTCTACTCGTGCATATAACATCTATGCATAGACCTGGCTCGGATGCCACTGTTGGGGAATGCAGTATTTCAAAAAAATTCCTACGATCATGCAAGATCTATCTAGGAGATGCATAGCAATGAGAGGGGAGAGTGTGTCTACGTACCCTCATAGACCGAAAGCGGAAGCGTTAAGTAACGCGGTTGATGTAGTCCAATGTCTTCGTGATCCAACCGATCAAGTACCGAATGCACGGCACCTCCGTGATCTGCACACGTTCAGCTCGGTGACGTCCCTCAAACTCTAGATCCAACTGAGGTCGAGGGGGAGTTTCGTCAGCACGACGGCGTGGTGACGGTGATGATGAAGTTACCGATGCAGGGCTTCGCCTAAGCACTACGACAATATGACCGAGGTGGAAATCTGTGGAGGGGGGCACCGCACACGGCTAAGAAATCAACTTGTGTGTCTATGGGGTGCCCCCCTCCCCCGTACATAAAGGAGTGGAGGAGGGGTTCGGCCGGCCTCATAGGGCGTGCCCCAAGGGGGGGAATCCTACTCCTACTAGGAGTAGGTTCCCCCCTTTCCTAGTCCAACTAGGAGGGGGAGGAAAGGGAAGAGGGGAAGAAGGAAACGGGGCCCGGCCCCTCCCCATTTCGGAATGGGCTTGGGGGGCGCGCCCCTCCTCTTAGCCGCCTCCTCCTCTCTTCCACTAAATCCCATGAAGGCCCATTAACCCCCCGAGGGGTTCCGATAACCCCCCGCTACTCCAGAAAATGCCTGAACCTATCCGAAACCTCTCCGGTCTCCAAACATAACCTTCCAATATATCAATCTTTATGTCTCGACCATTTAGAGACTCCTCATCGTGTTTTTGATCACATCCGGGACTCCGAACAACCTTCGGTACATCAAATCACATAACTCACAATACATATCGTCATCGAACGTTAAGCGTGCGGACCCTACGGGTTCGAGAACTGTGTAGACATGACCGAGACTCATCTCCAGTCAATAACCAATAGCAGAACCTAGATGCGCATATTGGTTCCTACATATTCTATGAAGATCTTTATCGGTCAAACCGCATAACAACATACGTTGTTCCCTTTGTCATCGGTATGTTACTTGCCCGAGATTCGATCGTCGGTATTGATGTGAAGTGCTACTTAGCATAATTTTAATGTAATTCTTCTTAATTGTGGTATGGATATTCAGATCCGATAGATTCAAGATAAAAGTTTAATATTGACATAAAAATAATAATACTTCAAGCATACTAACAAAGCAATCATGTCTTCTCAAAATAACATGGCCAACGAAAGTTATCCCTACAAAATCATATAGTCTGGCTATGCTCCATCTTCACCACACAAAGTATTTAAATCATGCACAACCCCGATGACAAGCCAAGAAATTGTTCCATACTTTTGACATTCTCAAACTTTTTCAATCTTCACACAATACATGAGCGTGAGCCATGGATATAGCGCTATATGTGGAATAGAATGGTGGTTGTGGAGAATACAAAAAGGGAGAAGATAGTCTCACATCAACTAGGCGTATCAATGGGCTATGGAGATTCCCATCAATAGATATCAATGTGAATGAGTAGGGATTGACATGCAACGGATGCACTAGAGCTATAAGTATATGAAAGCTCAACAAAAGAAACTAAGTGGGTGTGCATCCAACTTGCTTGCTCGTGAATACCTAGGGCATTTTGAGGAAGCCCATCATTGGAATATACAAGCCAAGTTCTATAATGAAAAATTCCCACTAGTATATGAAAGTGACAAAATGAGAGACTCTCTATCATGAATATCATGGTGCTACTTTGAAGCACAAGTGTGGTAAAAGGATAGTAACATTGTCCCTTCCCTCTTTTTCTCTCGTTTTTTTATTTGGGCCTTTTCTCTTTTTTTATGGCCTCTTTTCTTTCCCTTTTTTTATTTTTCGTCCGGAGTCTCGTCCCGACTTGTGGGGGAATCATAGTCTCCATCATCCTTTCCTCACTGGGACAATGCTCTAATAATGATGATCATCACACTTTTATTTTCTTACAACTCAACAATTACAACTTGATACTTAGAACAAAATATGACTCTATATGAATGCCTCCGGCGGTGTACCGGGATATGCAATGAATCAAGAGTGACATGTATGAAAGAATTATGAATGGTGGCTTTGCCACAAATACGATGTCAACTACATGATCATGCTAAGCAATATGACAATGATGGAATGTGTCATAATAAACGGAACGGTGGAAAGTTGCATGGCCATATATCTCAGAATGGCTATGGAAATGCCATAATAGGTAGGTATGGTGGCTATTTTGAGGAAGATATATGGTAGGTGTATGATACCGGTGAAAGGTGCGCGGTATTACAGAGGCTAGCAATGGTGGAAGGAAGAAAAAGTGCGTATAATCCATGGACTCAACATTAGTCATAAAGAACTCATATACTTATTGCAAAAATCTACAAGTTATCAAAGCAAAGTATTACGCGCATGCTCCTAGGGGGATAGATTGGTAGGAAAAGACCATCGCTCATCCCCGACCGCCACTCATAAGGAAGACAATCAAAAAATAAATCATGCTCCGACTTCATCACATAACGGTTCACCATACGTGCATGCTACGGGAATCACAAACTTTAACACAAGTATTTCTCAAATTCACAACTACTCAACTAGCACAACTTTAATATCACCATCTTCATATCTCAAAACAATTATCAAGCATCAAACTTCTCATAGCATTCAACACACTCATAAGAAAGTTTTTACTATTCTTGAATACCAAGCATATTAGGATTATTTAAGAAAATTACCATGCTATTTAAGACTCCCAAAATAATCTAAGTGGAGCATGAGAGATCAATAGTTTCTATAACAATTCCACCACCGTGCTCTAAAAAATATATGTGAAGTACTAGAGCAAAACTATATAACTCAAATGATATAAGCGAAGCACATAGAGTATTCTAACAAATTCCAAATCATGTATGGCTCTCTCAAAAGGTGTGTACAGAAAGTATGATTGTGGTAAACTAAAAATCAAGGACTCAAATCATACAAGACGCTCCAAGCAAAACACATATCATGTGGTGAATAAAAATATAGCTCCAAGTAAAGTTACCGATAGAAGTAGACTATAGAGGGGATGCCTTCCGGGACATCCCCAAGCTTTGGCTTTTAGGTGTCCTTATATTATCTTGGGGGTTCCATGGGCATCCCCAATCTTAGGATCTTGCCACTCCTTGTTCCATAATCCATCAAATCTTTACCCAAAACTTGAAAACTTCACAACACAAAACTTAAAGTAGAAAATCTCATGAGCTCCGTTAGCGAAAGAAAACAAAAGACCACTTCAAGGTACTGTAATGAACTCATTATTTATTTATATTGGTGTTAAACCTACTTTATTCCAACTTCTCTATGGTTTATAAACTATTTTACTACCCATAGATTCATCAAAATAAGCAAACAACTCACGAAAAACAGAATCTATCAAAAACAGAACAGACTGTAGTAATCTGTAGCTAGCGCAAGATCTGGAACCCCAAAAATTCTAAAATAAATTTCTGGCCGTGAGGAATTTATCTATTAATCATGTGAAAAAATAATTAACTAAATAGCAATTTCCAAATAAAAATGGCAGCAGTTCTCATGAGCGCTAAAGTTTCTGTTTTTTACAGCAAGATAACAAGACTTTCCCCAAGTCTTCCCAACGGTTCTACTTGGCACAAACACTAATTAAACACAAAAAACACAACCAAAACAGAGGGTAGGTAAATTATTTATTGAATAACAGCAAGTAAAAATATTGGGTTGTCTCCTAACAAGCGCTTTTCTTTAAAGCCTTATAGCTAGGCAATAAGATTTCAACGATGCTCACATGAAAGAGAAGAATTGAAGCACAAAGAGAGCATCATAAGACATGTGACAAACACATCTAAGTCTAACATACTTCCTATGCATAGGCATCTTATAGGCAAACAAATTATCAAGGCAAGCAAAAACTAGCATATGCAAAGAAGCGGAAAGAAACAATAGCAATCTCAACATAACGAGAGGTAATTTAGTAACATGAAAATTCTACCACCATATTTTCCTCTCTCATAATAATTACATGTAGGATCATAAGCGAATTCAACAATATAGCTATCACATAAGATATTCTCAACATGATCCACATGCATGCAAAGTTGACACTCTTCCGAAATAGTGGGATCAACATTAACTAAAGTCCTGACCTTTCCAAACCCATTTTTATCAAAAACTTCATGAGATTGAACATTCTCCAAACATGTGGGATCTAAAGTTGACATTCTTCCAAACCCACTTTCAATATTATTGAAAACATTATAATCAATCTCATATTCATCATGGGGTTTAAATAAATTTTCAAGATCAAAAGAAGAATCACCCCAATCATGATCATTGCAACAAGTAGAGGACATAGCAAAACTAGCATCCCCAAGCTTAGGGTTTTGCATATTATTAGAACAATTGACATTAATAGAATTTATAATAGCATCATTGCAATCATGCTTTTTATTCAAAGATCTATCGTGAATCACTTCATAAAATACTTCATAGCAATTTTCAGATTCATGAATTTCAAGCAAAACTTCATAAAGATAATCTAGTGCACAAAACTCACTAGCAATTGGTTCATCATAATTGGATCTCTTAAAAAGATTAGCAAGCAGATGAGGATCCATAGATCTTAGGTTCTCTGTTTAGTAATAAATAAACAACTATTCCAACCATACGAGCAAAGAAGAAACGGGCAAAAGGAGGCAAATAGAGAAAGAGAGGGAGGATAGAGAGAGAGGGCGAATAAAACGGCAAGGGTGAAGTGGGGGAGAGGAAAACGAGAGGCAAATGGCAAATAATGTAATGCGGGAGATAAGGGTTGTTATGGGTACTTGGTATGTTGACTTTTGTGTAGACTCCCCGGCAACGCCGCTAGAAATCCTTCTTGCTACCTCTTGAGCATTGCGTTGGTTTTGCCTTGAAGAGGAAAGGGTGATGCGGCAAAGTAGCATAAGTATTTCCCTCAGTTTTTGAGAACCAAGGTATCAATCCAGTAGGAGGCTACGCGCGAGTCCCTCGTACCTGCACAAAACAAATAACTCCTCGCAACCAACGCGATAAGGGGTTGTCAATCCCTTCACGGTCACTTACGAGAGTGAGATCTGATAGATATGATAAGATAATATTTTTGGTATTTTTGTGATAAAGATGCAAAGTAAAATAAAAGAAAAGGAAGTAACTAAGTATTGGAAGATTAATATGATGAAGATAGACCCGGGGGCCATAGATTTCACTAGTGGCTTCTCTCAAGAGCATAAGTATTTTACGGTGGGTGAACGAATTACTGTTGAGCAATTGACAAAATTGAGCATAGTTATGAGAATATCTAGGTATGATCATGTATATAGGCATCACGTCTGAGACAAGTAGACCGACTCCTGCCTGCATCTACTACTATTACTCCACTCATCGACCGCTATCCAGCATGCATCTAGAGTATTAAGTTCATAAAACAGAGTAACGCCTTAATCAAGATGACATGATGTAGAGGGATAAATTCATGCAATATGATAAAAAAACCATCTTGTTATCCTCGATGGCAACAATACAATACGTGCCTTGCTGCCCCTACTGTCACTGGGAAAGGACACCGCAAGATTGAACCCAAAGCTAAGCACTTCTCCCATTGCAAGAAAGAACAATCTAGTAGGCCAAACCAAACTGATAATTCGAAGAGACTTGCAAAGATAACCAATCATACATAAAAGAATTCAGAGAAGATTCAAATATTGTTCATAGATAGTCTTGATCATAAACCCACAATTCATCGCTCTCAACAAACACACCGCAAAAAGAAGATTACATCGAATAGATCTCCACAAGAGAGGGGGGAACATTGTATTGAAATCCAAAAGGAGAGAAGAAGCCATCTAGCTAATAACTATGGACCCGAAGGTCTGAGGTAAACTACTCACACTTCATCGGAGAGGCTATGGTGTTGATGTAGAAGCCCTCCGTGATCGATGCCCCCTCCGGCGAAGCTCCGGAATAGGCCCCAAGATGGGATCTCGTGGATACAGTAAGTTACAGCGGTGGAATTAGGGTTTTGGCTCCGTTTCTGATTGTTTGGGGGTACGTAGGTATATATAGGAGGAAGGAGTACGTCGGTGGAGCAACAGGGGGCCCATGAGGGTGGAGCGCGCACCTGGGGGGTTGGCGCGCCCCCTACCTCGTGGCCTCCTCCTTTATTTCTTGACGTAGGGTCCAAGTCTCCTGGATCATGTTCGGTGAGAAAATCATGTTCCCAAAGGTTTCATTTCGTTTGGACTCTGTTTGATATTCCTTTTCTTCGAAACCCTAAAATAGGCAAAAACAGCAATTCTGGGCTGGGCCTCTGGTTAATATGTTAGTCCCAAAAATAATATAAAAGTGGATAATAAAGCCCAATAATGTCCAAAACAGTAGATAATATAGTATGGAGCAATCAAAAATTATAGATACGTTGGAGACGTATCAGGTGTCATCATACCTAGTTCAATCTCGTCACCGGCAAGTCTCTTTACTCGTTCCATAATGCATCATCCCGTAACTAACTCATTAGTCACATTGCTTGCAAGGCCCATAGTGATGTGCATTACTGGGAGGGCCCAGAGATACCTCTCCGACAATGGGAGTGACAAATCCTAATCTTGATCTATGCCAACTCAACAAACACCATCGGAGACACCTGTAGAGCATCTTTATAATCACCCAGTTATGTTGTGACGTTTGATAGCACACTAAGTGTTCCTCCGGCATTCGGGAGTTGCATAATCTCATAGTCATAGGAACATGTATAAGTCATGAAGAAAGCAATAGCAATAAACTAAACGATCATAGTGCTAAGCTAGCGGATGGGTCTAGTCCATCACATCATTCTCTAATGATGTGATCCCGTTCATCAAATGACAACACATGTCCATGGCTAGGAAACTTAACCATCTTTGATTAACGAGCTAGTCAAGTAGAGGCATACTAGGGACACTCTGTTTGTCTATGTATCACACATGTACTAAGTTTCCGATTAATACAATTCTAGCATGAATAATAAACATTTATCATGATATAAGGAAATATAAATAACAACTTTATTATTGCCTCTAGGGCATATTTCCTTCATTAGGTGACATTAGGGTTTGGGTGACATTAGGCCACATATATAGTTTCAATTTAGCTAGAAAAGTTCAAATGTTCAAGTACATCACTAGTTCAAATTTTAAAAACTTCAAATATTATATTCCAACATTGTTCTCCCCTTTGACCATCCACAAATAGGTTCACTGGACGCATCTCTCTCGTAAGCATAGCGTTGGTGGCTAACAAATTACTGTTGGACAATTGACATAATAGCGCATAGTTATAATTATGATTCTTCACAAAGTGGAGATGCGGTCGCGCGGGCGATATGTTTATGGGTGGGACCGCATTGTCGGATGCCTACATGGCGGTGGTACACGTTGTCACCCGCAAACCTCTCTTAGTGTGCGTTTGGTTTTCGTGAATTAGGATACAAGGATGCGTCTGTAGACAAATAGGGGGCTGCGTCGGATCTGAACGTAGTTTGCGGGCTATTTGAGGGGTCCGCCTTTAAGATGCATTTTTATGTCTGGACTTCTGTTGTAGGGGACTCCTGTTGTACCATTTGTTTTTTTCAACACAGTACAAATGCAAACGCTCATACATAAGCGCACACACTCACCCCTATGAATGCACACACGCGCACTCTACTGCTACTTATGAGTTGCGTTGGGATTTCCTCAAAGAGGAGAGGATGACGCAATACAGTAGAGATAAGTATTTCCCTCAGTTAAGAATCAAGATTTTCAATCCAGTAGGAGAACCACGCAACACCTTGTTAGCAGTACCTACACACAAATAACAAATACTTGCACCCAACGAAAACAAGGAGTTGCCACTCCCTTGGCGTTTAATTGCAAGGATCAAATCTCGTAGTAATAAATAGATAAAACATATAAAATAAAATAAAGTACATAAAATTGCAGCTAAGATATTCTTGGATTTTAATATATGATAAAGATAGACCCTAGGGGGCATAGTTTTTACTAGAGGCTTCTCTCTTGAACATGACATACGATGAGTAAACAAATTATTGATGGGCAATTGATAGAAAAATGAATAATCATGATGATATCCAAGACAATGATCATGTATATATGCATTACGTCCGAGACAAAAAGTGTTTTGGGTGGCTCTCTGTTGGTTTCCTAATTTTAGAGAATTTATGAGGCGGAATTAGGTCAAACGGAGCAAAGTTGGGCCCACGAGGCTGAAGGAAATATGCCCTAGAGGCAATAATAAAGTTGTTATTTATATTTCCTTATATCATGATAAATGTTTATTATTCATGCTAGAATTGTATTAACCGGAAACTTAGTACATGTGTGAATACATAGACAAACAAAGTGTCACTAGTATGCCTCTACTTGACTAGCTCGTTAATCAAAGATGGTTAAGTTTCCTAGCCATAGAAATGAGTTGTCATTTGATGAACGGGATCACATCATTAGAGAATGATGTGATTGACTTAACCCACCCGTTATCTTAGCACTATGATCGCTTAGTTTATTGCTATTGCTTTCTCCATAACTTATACATGTTCCTATGACTATGAGATTATGCAGCTCCCGAATACTGGAGGAACACTTAGTGTGCTATCAAACGTCACGACGTAACTGGGTGATTATAAAGATGCTCTACATGTGTCTCCGATGGTGTTTGTTGAGTTGACATAGATCGAGATTAGGATTTGTCACTCTGATTGTCGAAGAGGTATCTCTGGGCCCTCTCGCTAATGCACATCACTATAAGCCTTGCAAGCAAATGCGACTAATGACTTAGTTGCGGGATGTTGCATTACAGAATGAGTAAAGAGACTTACCGGTAATGATATTGAACTAGGTATGATGATACCGACAATCGAATCTCGGGCAAGTAACATACCAATGATAAAGGGAACAACATGATACGTCTCCGTCTCCAACATATCTATAATTTTTGATTGCTCAATGCTATATTATCTACTGTTTTGGACATTATTGGGCTTTATTTTCCACTTTTACATTATTTTTGGGACTAACCTATTAACCGGAGGCCCAGCCCAGAATTGTTGTTTTTTCCCTGTTTTAGGGTTTCGAAGAAAAGGAATATCAAACGGAGTCCAAACGGAATGAAACCTTCGGGAACGTGATTTTCTCAACGAACAAGACCCAGGAGACTTGGACCCCACGTCAAGACACAAAAGAGGAGGCCATGGGTAGGGGGCGCCCCAACCCCCTCCCCCCCCAGGCGCGCCCTCCACCCTCGTGGGCCCCCTGTTGCTCCACCGACGTACTCCTTCCTCCTATATTTACCTACGTACCCCCAAACGATCAGATACGGAGCCAAAAACCTAATTCCACCGCCGCAACTTTCTATATCCACGAGATCCCATCTTGGGGCCTGTTCTGGAGCTCCGCCGGAGGGGGCATCGATCACGGAGGGCTTCTACATCAATACCATAGCCCCTCCGATGAAGTGTGAGTAGTTTACCTCAGACCTACAGGTCCATAGTTATTAGCTAGATGGCTTCTTCTCTCTTTTCGGATCTCAATACAATGTTCGCCCCCTCTCTTGTGGAGAACTATTCGATGTAATCTTCTTTTTGCGGTGTGTTTGTTGAGACCGATGAATTGTGGGTTTATGATCAATTCTGTCTATGAACAATATTTGAATCTTCTCTGAATTCTTTTATGTATGATTGGTTATCTTTGCAAGTTTCTTCGAATTATCAGTTTGGTTTGGCCTACTAGATTGATCTTTCTTGCAATGGGAGAAGTGCTTAGCTTTGGGTTCAATCTTGTGGTGTCCTTTCCCAGTGACAGTAGGGGCAGCAAGGCACGTATTGTATTGTTGTCATCGAGGATAACAAGATGGGGTTTTCATCATATTGCATGAGTTTATCCCTCTACATCATGTCATCTTGCTTAAGGCGTTACTTTGTTTTTAACTTATACTCTAGATGCATGCTGGATAGCGGTCGATGAGTGGAGTAATAGTAGTAGATGCAGGCAGGAGTCGGTCTACTTGTCTCGGATGTGATGCCTATATACATGATCATACCTAGATATTCTCATAACTATGCTCAATTCTGTCAATTGCTCAACAGTAATTTGTTCACCCACAGTAGAATACTTATGCTCTCGAGAGAAGCCACTAGTGAAACCTATGGCCCCCGTGTCTATCTTTATCATATTAATCTCCTACTACTTAGTTATTTCCTTTGCTTTTTACTTTGCCTTTATTTTACTTTGCATCTTTATCACAAAAATACCAAAAATATTATCTTATCATATCTATCAGATCTCACTCTCGTAAGTGGCCGTGTAGGGATTGACAACCCCTATTCGCATTGGTAGCGAGGATTTATTTGTTTTGTGCAGGTACGAGGGACTCGCACGTAGCCTCCTACTGGATTGATACCTTGGTTCTCAAATACTAAGGGAAATACTTACGCTACTTTGCTTCATCATCCCTTCCTCTTTGGGGAAAACCAACGCGGTGCTCAAGAGGTAGCACAATGTATGTTGTTATGCGGTTTGACCAATAAAGATCTTCGTAGAATATGTAGGAAACAATATGAGCATCTAGGTTCTGCTATTGGTTATTGACCGGAGATGAGTCTCGGTCATGTCTACATAGTTCTTGAACCCGTAGGGTCCGCACGCTTAACGTTCCATGATGCTATGTACTACGAGTTATGTGATTTGATGTACCAAAGATAGTTTAGAGTCCCGGATGTGATCACGTACATGAAGAGGAGTCTCGAAATGGTTGAGACATAAAGATTGATATATTGGAAGGCTATGTTTGGACACCGGAAAGGTTTTGGATAGGTTCGGACATTTTCTAGATTACCGGGAGGTTACCGGAACCCCCCGGGGAGTTAATGGGCCTTAATGAGCCATGGTGGGTGAGAGGAGGAGGCAGCCAAGTGGGAGGCGCGCGCCCCCAGATACGTCTCCAACGTATCTATAATTTTTTATTGTTCCATGCTATTATATTATCTGTTTTGGATGTTTAATGGGCTTTAATATGCACTTTTATGTTATTTTTGGGACTAACCTATTAACCGAAGGCCCAGCGCAAATTATTGTTTTTGCCTATTTCAGTGTTTCGCAGAAATGGAATATCAAACGGAATCCAAACAGAATGAAACCTTCGCGAGGACCTTTTTTGGAACAAACGCAATCTAGGAGACTTGGAGTGAAGGTCAATGAAGCAATGAGGCGGCCACGAGGTAGGGCGGCGTGCCCCCCACCCTCATGGGCCCCTCGTAGCTCCACCGACCTACTTCCTTCGCCTATATATACTCTTATACCATGAAAACATCGAGGGGAGCCACGAAACCACTTTTCCACTGCCGCAACCTTCTGTACCCGTGAGATCCCATCCGAGGACCTTTTCCGGCAATCTGCCGGAGGGGGATTCGATCACGGAGGGCTTCTACATCAAAACCATAGCCTCCCCGATGATGTGTGAGTAGTTTACCACAGATCTTCGGGTCCATAGTTATTATCTAGATGGCTTCTTCTCTCTCTTTGGTTCTGAATACAAAGTTCTCCTCTATGTTCTTGGAGATCTATTCGATGTAATTCTTTTTGCGGTGTGTTTGTTGAGATCCGATGAATTGTGGGTTTATGATTAAGATTATCTATGAATAATATTTGATTCTTCTCTGAATTCTTATATGCATGATTTGATATCTTTGCAAGTCTCTTCGAATTATATATTTGGTTTGGCCTACTAGATTGATCTTTCTTGCAATGGGAGAAGTGCTTAGCTTTGGGTTCCATCTTGCGGTATCCTTTCCCAATGACAGTAGGGGCAGCAAGGCACGTATTGTATTGTTGCCATCGAGGATAACAAGATGGGGTTTTC
>NC_053023.1:548828550-548847991 GCF_003073215.2 Triticum urartu
TTATGGATGCAAGCCCTCGTAGTGAGTGCATAGTCTGAATCTGTTTATGTTTTTGCTCATGTTCACATGCTTGCAATTGTATTTTCTGATCCCTTTTGGCTCAAGGTCACTAAGGGACTTTTGTTATGTGCTTAGAGTAGCTTCATGCCATGCCTTGCTTTGCCATGATATGTTCCTGTAGCATGTAGTTATCATGCTCTAAAACATTGCTTCCTGATGATAAATTCCAGACTTGTGTTAATTTCACTAAGTCTAACCTGTTATCTTTTGCACTTTTGCCATGCTTGTTTGAACCTGCTATTGAGTGAATTAGCCGTAGCTCAGTGTTCATCTTTTGTCAAGCTTCATGAGTGGATCCCTGCCATGTATTTTGTTGTCCATGTTTGAGTGTTGTAGCATATTTATCTTGATGCATTTAGTTGGTACTTGCTGTTGATTATCGCAGACCGGTGCCATATTTGTTTTGCTTGCCATTTCCAAACCGTGCATCCGATTCCGGTGATCTTTATATCGATTTCCGAAATCAACTCTTTTCCAGTGGCACTCTTGGATTTCCAAGTTGAGGCCAGGTTCAATCATTCCTTTCAAATCATGCATATGCATCACATACCGCATCCCGCATATCATGCCATGTTCATGTGTTGGTTGTTTACTATGTTGTGTGCTTCTTTCCGGTGTTGCTTCTTTCTTCGGGTTGGTTCCGATAACGTCGCGTTTGTGAGGACCCGTTCGACTACGTCCATTTGTCTTCTTCATGGACTCGTTCTTCTTCCTTGCGGGATTTCAGGCAAGATGACCATACCCTCGAAATCACTTCTATCTTTGCTTGCTAGTTGCTCGCTCTTTTGCTATGCCTATGCTGCGATACCTACCACTTGCTTATCATGCCTCCCATATTGTTAAGCCAAGCCTCTAACCCACCTTGTCCTAGCAAACCGTTGTTTGGCTATGTTACCGCTTTGCTCAGCCCCTCTTATAGCATTGTTAGTTGCAGGTGAAGATTTGGAGTTTGTTCCTTGTTGGAACATGGATATTTTGTTGGGATATCACAATATCTCTTATTTAATTAATGCATCTATATACTTGGTAAAGGGTGGAAGGCTCGGCCTTATGCCTGGTGTTTTGTTCCACTCTTGCCGCCCTAGTTTCCGTCATATCGGTGTTATTTTCCCGGATTTTTGCGTTCCTTACGCGGTTGGGTTATAATGGGAACCCCTTGAGTTCGCCTTGAATAAACTCTCCAGCAATGCCCCAACCTTGGTTTTACCATTCCACCTAGCCTCTTTTTCCCTTGGGTTTGGAGCCAAGGGTCATCTCTTTATTTTAAACCCCCCGGGCCAGTGCTCCTCTGTGTTGGTCCAACCCTAGAGCACCGTGCGGGGCCGTCCCTTGGCAACTTGGGTTACGTTGGCTCCCGTACGCTTAGCTTATCCGGTGTGCCCTGAGAACGAGATATGTGCAGCTCCTATCGGGATTTGTCGGCACGGGCGGTCTTGCTGGACTTGTTTTACCATTGTCGAGGATGTCTTGTAACCGGGATTCCGAGTCTGATCGGGTCTTCCCGCTAGAAGGAATATCCTTCGTTGACCGTGAGAGCTTGTGATGGGCTAAGTTGGGACACCCCTGCAGGGATTTGAACTTTCGAAAGCCGTGCGCCCGCGGTTATGGGCAGATGGGAATTTGTTAATGTCCGGTTGTAGAAAACCTGAAGTTGACCTTAATTAAAATACATCAACCGCGTGTGTAACCGTGATGGTCTCTTTCCGGCGGAGTCCGGGAAGTGAACACGGTGTTGGAGTTATGTTTGACGTGGGTTGTTCTAGGATCACTTCTTGATCATAGTTGTTCGACCGTGCTTTGCCTTCTCTTCTCGCTCTCATTTGCGTATGTTAGCCACCATATATGCTAGTCGCTTGCTGCAGCTCCACCTCATACTCTTTACCTTCCTATAAGCTTAAATAGTCTTGATCGCAAGGGTGTGAGATTGCTGAGTCCCACAGATACTTCCAAAACCAGTTTGCAATGTGCCGATGTTACCGAGCAGGTGACGCAACCAAGCTCAAGGAGGAGCTCGATGAAGATCTTGTCCGTTGTGTTGTTTCGTTCCAGTTGATCAGTAGTGGAGCCCAGTTGGGACGATCAGGGATCTGTGTAGCATTTGGGGTAGTTTCATTAGAAGGTGGGCACGGGTGATCAATTTCGCTGTGTCCTCCTTATTGATTCTTCGCTCTCCTCCTCATCTTTTTCATCCAATGTGCAAAAGGTGAGCTCTTCTGGGATACATTAGCGTGCAGCGTCATGTGCGAGGACTTGCTCTTGGTAGAGGTGGGATGTAGATAGAGAGGTGACTATAGAATCTGCCTGCAATGGTATGTTGCGACACGTCGGAGACCGTTGCTCATTCTGCCGCTCTAATAAGTGGCTTAAATATCGTAATTGTTTGCAATAATTCTCATAACATAATTTTAGGATAGCGTGAAAGCGAGTGTGTGTCTCAAGGTGCTTATGTAGAACCGAATCAGCAATGCAAAATCTCAAAACTCTAATAAAACATCAGATTCAATTTCATAGAGCCACCCATAGAAAAGCAACATATTCTTCTATTTTGTTCACATCATAGTAATCATATATGCCGGATATTGTAGGCATATAGCGTGTTTCAAGGCTCTCACTAAGAGTATGGCTGCTATGTGCAGATTGAAGGAGGTAGGCGTGGACCTCCTGTGTTTCGGATAATAGAGATACAGATGATGTTGCAGCGGTGGGTTCACGGGTGCGAGGCCGGCCTGGGGGGATCATAGCGTGGAAGCATATGTTGCCGGATTAGCATATCCGATTCAATTATGAATTTGAGTTCCCGCATGAATAGTGTATAATATTCGCTCTCTATTTTTGTGTTGACGATACGTGGTGTAATCGCGTGTCAGTAGTGTCAGGGCGAGGGACTAATGTAGTCGATAACGCACCTAAGTCGAGTATTCATGTTGATCCGACTGTAGTCTCCCATTACATAATTGAATGGGGTTTTCTCAGGATTATTAAAGTAGTACATAATATTTTTCACATAACCAGCATCGAGGGTTTTAGGAGGTTCCCCATCTCCATGAGTAGCAGTACACCTAATTTTTTTTGGTATTTCGTGTTCCATATCCATAACTAAAGATAAGAACAACTAAGAACAGCAAATAAAAATTACTTAGTGATAAAGCAAACAAGCACACACGAGAATATTCACCCCACGCTATTGCTCCCCGGCAACGGCGCCAGAAAAAGGTCTTGATAACCCACAAGTATAGGGGATGCAAATAGTTTTCGATAAGTAGAGTGTCGAACCCAACGAGGAGCTAAAGGTAGAACAAATATTCCCTCAAGTTCTATCGACCACCGATACAACTCTACGCACGCTTGACGTTCGCTTTACCTAGAACAAGTATGAAACTAGAAGTACTTTGTAGGTGTTGTTGGATAGGTTTGCAAGATAATAAAGAGTACGTAAATAAAAAGTAGGGGCTGTTTAGATAAAGAAACAATAAAGTAAATATAGTGAGTGTGGAAAAGTGGTGGTAGGAGTTGCGAAATTGCCCCTAAGCAATTGACTACTTTACTAGACCGATAGCAAGTATTATGTGGGAGAGGCCACTGCTAGCATGTCATCCCTGACTTGGAATTCTATGCACTTATGATTGGAACTATTAGCAAGCATCCGTAACTAGTAATGTTCATTAAGGTAAAACCCAATCATAGCATTAAGATATATTGGTCCCCCTTCAATCCCGTATGCATCAATTTCTATGCTAGGTTGAAGCTTCTGTCACTCTTGCCCTCCAATACATAGTCCTATCAACATACAACTAACCCTAGGGTGTGATCCATGCGCGCAATCATATGATGGGCACCAAAGGACAGCAACCTAACCACAAGCAAATCAAATCAATCATAGCAATTCATCAACCACCGATAGGACAACGAAAATCTACTCAGACATCATAGGATGGCAACACATCATTGGATAATAATATGAAGCATAAAGCACCATGTTCAAGTAGAGGGTACAGCGGGTTGTGAGAGAGTGGACCGCTGTAGATAGAGGGGGGGAAGGTGATGGAGATGTTGGTGAAGATGGCGGAGGTGTTGGTGTAGATCGCGGTGATGATGGCGGCCCCCGGCGGCGTTCCGGTACCACCGGAAGCGAGGAGGAGAGAGCACCCATCCTTCTTCTTCTTCCTTAACCTTCTCCATAGATGGGAGAAGGGTTTCCCCTCTGGTCCATGGCGTTCATGGCATGGGAGGGGCGAGAGCCCCTCCGAGATTGGATCTGTCTCTCTGTCTCTCTCTGTTTCTGCGTTCCCAGATTCTTCCCTTTCACCGTTTCTTATATTCCCGGAGATCCGTAACTCCGATTAGGCTGAAATTTCGACACGATCTCTATCCGGAACTTAGCTTTCTTGCAGAGAAAGAAGGGCATCAACCGCCTTACAGGTGGCCCACGAGGGTCAGAGGCGCGCCCAGGGGGTGCAGGCGTGCCCCCTGCCTCGTGGCCACCTCGGGCACCGTCTCGTGTGGATTTTTCTTCCCAAAAATCATATATATTCCAAAAAAATCTCTGTCAGTTGTTATCCCGTTTGGACTCCGTTTGATATGGATATTCTGCGAAACAAAAAACATGCAACAAACAAGAACTGGCACTAGGCACTGGATCAATATGTTAGTCCCAAAAATAGTATAAAAAGTTGCCAAAAGTATATGAAAGTTAAATAATATTGGCATGGAACAATCAAAAATTATAGATACGATGGAGACATATCATCTAGCCTCTGGTTATATGTGGTTTTACATTTTAATTAGTGTTTGTGCCAAGTAAGACCTTTGGGATAGCTTATGGTGATAGTTGATTTGATCCTGCTGAAAAGAGAAACTTTTGTGCCAGGAGATTAGCTTTCATGTTTTTACAGAAGTGCGATAAAACACTGATTCTTTTTGCAGGGGACTAATAAACAAATTGTCTAGGACTTCATAATTTCTCAGGATTTTTGGAGTTACAGAAGTATTCGAAATATCTATATTGCTACAGACTGTTCTGTTTTTGACAGATTCTATTTTTCACGTGTTGTTTGCTTATTTTGATGAATCTATGGCTAGTATCGGGGGGTATGAACCATGGAAAACTTGGAATACAGTAGATATTACACAAATATAAAGAAAGAATGAGTTCACAACAGTAACAAAAGTGGTGATTTATTTTCTTATACTAATGGAGCTTACGAGATTTTTTGTTGGAGTTTTGTGTTGTGAAGCTTTCAAGTTTTGGGTAAGGATTTGATGGACTATGGAATAAGGAGTGGCAAGAGCTTAAGCTTGGGGATGCCCAAGGCACCCCAAGGTAATATTTAAGGATGCCAAAATGCCTGAGCTTGGGGATGCCCCGGGAAGGCATCCCCTCATTCGTCTTCGTCTATCGGTAACTTTACTTGAGGCTATATTTTTATTCACCACATGATATGTGTTTTGCTTGGAGCGTCTTGTATGATTTGAGTCTTTGTTTTTTAGTTTGCCACAATCATCCTTGCTGTACACACCTTTTGGAAGAGACATGATAACCCAATTTTTTAAACAAGGGGAGTCAAATTTATAGTGTAGTGTATTCAACCCAAATGTATAGATTCGACACAAGGGGAGTCAAAGAATATTTCAAGGTATTAGCAGCTGAGTTGTCAATTCAACCACACCTGGAGATTAATTATCTGCAGCAAGTAATCAGTAGCAAAGCAATATGATAGTTTTGATAGTGGTGACAGGAGCAATAGTAGCGGTAACAGTGATAGCAGTAATTTTGTAGCAAGTGTAACAGTGATAATAGCAGCAGTAACTTAGCAAGAACAGTATAAGATAAATTCGTAGGCATTGGATAGGTGACTTGCTCGATGATATTCATCATGAGAAACTTATAGCTCGGGCGATATGACACTAGCTCCAGTTTTTCAATATAATGTAGGCATGTATTCCGTAAATAGTCATACATGCTTATGGAAAGAACTTGCATGCCATCTTTTGTCGTACTCTCTCATGGCAATGGGGTCCATATTGGAAACTAAGGGAGATTTAGGCCTCCTTTTAATAGAGAACCGGAACAAAGTATTAACACATAGTGAATACATGAACTACTCAAACTACGGTCATCACCATGAGTTATCCCGTCTATTGTCACTCCGGGGTTGCCGGATCATAACACGTAGTAGGTGACTATAACTTGCAAGATCCGATCTAGAATATGGATATAATGGTGATAACATAAACAGTTTATATCTGAAATCATGGCACCCGGGCCCAAAGTGACAAGCATTAAGCATGGCAAAGTCATAACAACATCACTCTAAGAATATAGTGGATACTAGGGATCAAGCCCTAACAAAACTAACTCGATTACATGATGAATCCCATCCAAGTCCTCACCGACCAGCGAGCCTACGAAGGAATTACTCACTCCCGGTGGGGAGCATCATGGAATTGGCGATGGAGATGGGTTGGTGATGGCGAAGAACGAAGATCCCCCTCTCTGGAGCCTGAAACGAACTCCAGATCTGGCCTCCCGATGAAGAACAGCAGGTGACGGCGGCTCTGTCTCATGGATCGCGATAATTCTTTATCGACGGCCAGAGCTCAAGTTTTTAAAACAGAGATAAATTATATTTTGAGACATGCACCCTTCTCATTTACTTCATGACCATCAGTTATCAATATCTCCCATGCTAAACAAGCTAGTGGTGGTTCCCAAGCGATAAAAAGTAAAGGTTTTGACTCCATTGGTAGTTTTTGTTTGATTATTTGAGAGATTGACTCTTTTTGTGTATGTAGTTTGGGACTGGGCATCCCTATTACCGCCTGTTGGTGTCAAAACCGGCGGATCTCGGGTAGGGGTCCCGAACTGTGCGTCTAAGGTCGATGGTAACAAGAGACAGGGGACACAATGTTTACCCAGGTTCGGGCCCTATCTATGGAGGTAATACCCTACTTCCTGCTTGATTGATCTTGATGAATATGAGTATTACAAGATTTGATCTAGCACGAGATCGTAATGGCTAAACCCTAAAAGTCTAGCCTGTCTGACTATGATGATCTATCTCCCGATCCGGACTAAGCCCTTCGGTTTATATAGACACCGGAGGGGACTAGGGTTGTACAAGGTCGGTTACAGAGGAAGGAATCTTCATATTTGATCGCCAGGCTTGCCTTCCATGTCAAGGGGAGTCCCATCTGGACACGGGAGAGAGTCTTCGGTCTTGTATCTTCTCAGCCCATTAGTCCGGCCCATGTCTAATAGGTCGACGCCCGAGGACCCCTTAGTCCAGGACTCCCTTAGTAGCCCCTGAACCAGGCTTCAATGATGAGGTGTCCGGCGCGCAGATTGTTTTCGGCATTGCAAGGCAGGTTCCCCTTTCCGAATACTCCAAGATAGTCTTCGGATGAAATGAATGTGTCCGGATCTGCAACACAAGTACCATACACACACCTGTAGGGAGTATAATATTTCACGAGTCCCATCTGCTAACAACTGTTTGCAAGATGACATCACATCTGTCTAGTCATCATATCGAACCATTTTTGCCTGTCGTTCCGCTTTTCGAGATGTGGTTTCCATTGGCACGTCTTGTCAAAGCAAAGATCATGTCCCCTTATTGCGGGATTCTCATCAATACGAGTGTGGGTAATATAGCCTTGCCTTTTACACGGCCCTTGGGAACAGGCGAGTTTTAAGGCGAGTGGGGAGGCGCTTAATATTTACTGCCTTTATAAGGAGATAAGGACTCCCTTTCTTCACCCACACCTTCTCTCTTCCGCTGCCCTTCCATTCTTGAGATCCAGTGCCCAAGTTCTCATCTTCCCCCCTCGAGCAAGCACCCAACCATGTCCGGATCCGGAGGTCAAGGCAAGTGGATGGCCTCCTCCGTCAAGGAGAAGGACATTACCGAGCTTCGGGCAGCCGGGTATCTGGCGAAGGAAATCGCCTATCGTCTTCCAGCCAAAGGGAAAGTCGTGCCCAACGAGAGGGTTGTATTCATCCCTCATTTCGTCCGCGGGCTAGGGTGTCCACTCCACCCTTTCATCCGTGGGCTGATGTTCTATTATGGGCCAGATTTCCATGATCTAGCCCCGAACTCTTTCCTCAACATCTCGGAATTCATTGTCGTGTGCGAGGCTTTCCTCCGCATCCAACCTCACTTTGGACCGTGGCTCAAGGTCTTCAACGTGAAACCGAAGGTGGTGGATGGCCAACACGCGGAGTCCGGAGGCGCCATGGTGAGTAAGCTGGCCAATGTCACCTGGCCAAAAGGTACTTTTATGGAGACTGTCAAGGAGTGGCAGAAACTGTGGTTCTACATCACAGAGCCCCATGGCACCACCTGGGCTGAGGCTGCCGAATTCAACCCCGAAGCTCCAATGCGGCTTACCTCCTGGATTGGGAAGAGCCCAAATTGGTCTTTGTCAGATCAGCTGATAGCGCTGCAAACGCGCGTTCAAAGCATGGTGGATAAAGACGTCAAGATCATCGACGTAATCCAGGTGATGCTAGTTCGCCGGATTCTCCCATGCCAAAGCCGAAGCCTCCCTTTATGGGAATTCAATCCAAAGAAGCATCAAACTTTGGAAAGGCTCTTCGGAACCACACATGAAGATGCCTGGAAGTTGCTCTTTAAAGGCAACGAGACGCCGCCAGCCATATACTCGGATCACGACCACGACAGTACCCATTCCGCCAATGAGGTAAGCCTTTTTCGCATCATCTACTTGCTTGTTTCAAGGAGGATATCTAAACTTCATTGTTTCAGGTATGGACGGAGAGGGCGGAGCGGATTCGGTGTCCGGCTCCGCTGCCCGAGGAACCAGTCATCCCGCGCCTGGCGAAGATGCTGGTACCGGCGCCTTATAAGGCGCCGGAGAAGAAGGCCAAGGGGGTCTGGAGTGGCCCACGCCGCAAGGGCGCTTCGGACGTGACGTTCGAAGACAAGACCCACTCCTTCGCCGCCGAAGACGACGAGGAGGAGGAGAGCGACTCTCCCCCTGATGGGGGGAGGAAGAAGAGGGCGGCCTCCACAAATCTGGAGGCGGACGCAATCAAGAGGGGGAAAGGCCCTCTCACGGATAACTCCGCATGGGACATCGACAGTAGCCTGGAGCGAAGCCCTCAAAACAAGCCTCCGACCGCGTCATAAGTACCTAAACCCACGTATGTCCATGCGTCTGTCCTCTCTTGCTTCATAATATAATATGTTAATTTATGCCATTGCAGTCTGGCCCACGACAGCTCCCAGCGATCCTCATCAAGAGGTTCGTTGGATTCAAAGGCGATGGCTAGTGAGTCACCGGTAGCCGCTCACTCTCCCGCGGCCAAGGGCGACGATGAGGTGCTATCCCAAAGGACCTTCCCAGGCCAGAGAGAGGTTCAGGAGGCTGCCGAGGCGGCGCGAGGAGGCAAGACCTCGGCTTCCGGACACATGGGGGAGTAGGTCCCCATGGTGGCTGGGGACGGGGGCCTTTCTCAATTCGGCCCCCAGCCAAATACAAGTCCGGGGACCTATATGGCTCCGGAATCCGGCGAACAACCTCCTTCGAAAGAAGGGGGTGTGCCTGTTCCACCGATGACCTCTGTCCAACCAGAGGCACCGAATAATCTACTGGAAGCGCTACGAGGCGCTTCCATTGTGGAAGAACAATGTATCCTTATGGGTACGGTGATTGAGAAGGTTTAGTCCGTCAAGAGCGGACTGACTGAAGCCTGTAGCGCTCTGCTAACAGGTTTTGAGGTAAGCGGCATAACAGAGAAAATCCCAATATAGATAGTAGCCCCTGAGACATTGTTTGGTGTTCGGAAAGAAAAGACGGACAGAGGATCAATTAAATTTCACAGGAAACTAACTAAAATGTGTCTGCTGTGAATAAGCAGGCGACGTTGCTGGCCGTGACCTCACACACTGCCGAAGTCTCCGGACTAAAGCAGAGACTGGAGTGGGCCGAGGAGGAGCTCGGCCAAGCGAGGAAGCAGCTGGAAGACCAGCAAGGTATGTAATGACTTGCTATATACTTGGAAAGAATAAATGATGTATATTGACCGTAGTGTTATGATATGTGTAGGAGAAACGACCGAGGTCGAGGCCCTTAAAAAGGCCCTGGCCGAAGCCGAGGGGAAAGCTGTCAAGGAGCAGGCCGCTCGTAAGAAGCTTAAGGCCAGGCTGAACGAGGTCCAGCAAGAGCTCTAGGATGCTGTGAAGAAGTATGAGACCTTGGAGGGTGATGTTTCGGCTTGAGAGACCGAGCTCGCCAAGGCTCGTCAAAGCACGGAAGCGGCCCGGGTTGAAGCCCAGGGTGCCCTCCAGGAGATCCAGGAGGCCAAGAAGATCGCGGCGGGTAAGGCGTTTAGTATGCAAAGCAAGTATGTGAAGAAGAAGTATTTCTTACTAATCTGGATTCGGAGTTCTCTAGGGGCGTTTGCAGATCTGCCGCGCAGTGTGTCCGACGCTGCGGAGTTCTTCCGAGCCGAAGAAGGGAGCTCAATGGAGAAGTTGTTCTGGTCGCAATACCTTGCGCCAGAGCATCCAGTGCCCTTCACCAATCAGCTAAAACAGCTGGTCAAGCTGCATAGGGTGGCCGAACTGGCCATGAAGGATTTGATAATCTGGTTGTGGCCTGCCAAAGCTATGTTCGGCAGCTACTTCGGGCTCGTGAAGCGGCTGGTGAACGCCTGTCCTCGACTGGACGTCGTCAAGCGGTCAACCTGCATTGAAGGTGCGCGCATGGCCTTCGCCCGCGTCAAGGTGTGGTGGGCGAAGATGGACGCCGTCAAGCTGACGACCGAGGGGCCGCCAGAGGGCAAGGAGCACCGCACGCCCGAGCGGTATTTTGCAGATGTCCTGGAGGTGTCTCGCATTGTGGCAACGCAATGTGCGCAAGACATTATTTTTTAATGAATACGTTCATGTTGTCTTTGCCTTGTACGATGAAACAAATTTTGTAATATAATGTCTGTTTAAAAATTTCCACCTCCCGTGCGGCCGTATTGTGTGAAATCTGAGAGTTGGCCAGTCGTCGACTTCTGCCCCCACGTAGGAAGTACGGGGGTGTTCGGGATATAATATAAACACTCTTGATCCAATTGTTTGGTCCTTGAGGGAGGTGTTTAGCGCAACGAACCAGGCAATCAGACTATTCATCTTGAACACCCTCACTTAGCCATCAGAGTTTGACGATAAAAATTTAGGCGCAGCCACTGGTATCCAAACTAGGAAGCTATAAATGCCTGATCGGGAAAGTACCAATCCCTGTGTAATGCGGAAAAAATCTCTAACAATTTGAGACCTCCGAACACAATCTACTAAATTAATTCTTTGGTCTCAATTTCAGCTAAACGGCTCTTGCCGCATCATGATAGTCAGTTTTCAGCATTCTCTACTGAGGTGCTCATCCGGATAAACCAGGGCACAATCACAGTAGTTCTCCCTTTACCACCCTAGCCGATGTTGCGGAACGTAGGGTAGCAAGCACAGGAGCTGGGCAACCCAGCTATTGACCAAAGACATGATTCGGAGCCAGTGCATATAGTGCTAAATTCGGGGTGCCGAACAATAGGAAGTGTTGGGACTTTGTTGTTGTGTTGTGGGCGCTATGAAGCCCCTGGAAAATTGGAACATACCAAAGTGTATGGGTGCTATTTGATAAGGTTATACCAATAGAAAAAGGAAATCAGAAAAAGAGCAAGGGTAATGAGCCAAGGCCATAGAATTTGGGCCGCAAACTATTTCTGTTATAATTTGATTAATACGTTGAGGCGCATTGATACAAATAGTGCAATAAGTAACGGGCTAAGCCATGACCAAGAGAGAGCTATGTGTGGGTCCTGAGAACAGGTACAATGGTTGTTAAAGAAACCACCTAAAAATTCCCTTATACTTTTGTGTTTCGTGCCATCTTGGTATATTTATCCTTTGAAAGGACCAGTGATTGGGCCACCAGGGGGAACCTGTGGAAAGAAAACCTAAAAAGGAGAAAAGGAAACAGTGAGGGTATGCGTGTCCGAGAGCGGGCGAGCCGTATTGTGGATCACAGGCTAGTTATGCCTCCGTCTATGCCATGGTATCTTGAGTGCGTAGTTATGTACGCGCGGTACGAACGCCGCTACTTGCTCGGGACTGGGACGGAGGCCGAATTGCTAGTCGAGATCTTGACGAGCTGAGCTATCCTGCTGCAGATTAGTCCGGACTCTCTTAACCGTGTCTGGGGGACCGGCCACCAAATTGAGGTTATGTCAGAAAAGGCCGCTCTGTACTTCTGCTGCTAAGGCAGCGGTGTGCTCCTCAGTACGGAGGGAGCATTCCGTGTTTCCATTAACTGTTATGACGCCTCGTGGTCCGGGCATCGTGAGCTTAAGATAAGTGTAGTGTGGCACCGCATTGAATTGAGCAAATGCGGTTCATCTGAGCAGTGCATGATAGCCACTGCGAAAGGGGACGATATTGAAGATTAACTCCTCGCTTCGGAAGTTGTCCGGAGATCCGAAGACAACCTCTATTGTGATAGAGCCCGTATAGTGGGCCTCTACACCTGGTATGACTCCTTTAAAGGTAGTCTTTGTGGGCTTGATCCATGATGGATTGATGCCCATTCTGCGCACTGTATCCTGATAGAGTAAGTTGAGGTTGCTGCCACCGTCCATCAGGACTCGCATCAGGTAGAACCCATCAATTATTGGGTCCAAGACCAGTGCGGCTGAGCCGCCGTGATGGATACTGGTCGGATGATCCTGGCGATCGGAAGTGATCGGGCATGACAACCATGGATAAAATTTTGGGGCGACTGGCTCTATCGCGTAGACGTCCCTGAGTGCGCGCTTGCGCTCCCTCTTGGGGATGTGGATAGCATACATCATGTTCACTGTTTTGACCTGAGGGGGAAACTTCTTTTGTCCCCCTGTGTTCGATTGTCGGGGCTCTTCGTCATTGTCCTTGCTTTGCGATCCCTTTTCCTTATTCTCGGCGTTTAATTTGCTGGCCTATTTGAAAACCCAACAATCTCTATTGGTATGATTGAGTGGTTTGTCTGCGGTGCCATGGATTTGGCATCGACGATCGAGTATGCGGTCCAAGCTGGATGGTCCTTGATTGTTTCTTTTATATGGCTTCTTCCGCTGACCGGACTTGGAGCCACTAAATCCGGCGTTGACTGTGGTGTCATCGGTGTTATCGCCATTGCTTCGGCGTTTGTGCCTACTGCGTCGGAGCTTGCCGCTGCTATTTTTGGCCTCAGAAGTGCCCGTTTCATTTGCTGTATTTTTGCTACGGGTCGGCCAACTGTCCTCGCCCGCACAAAAGCGGGTCATGAGTGCCGAGAGCTGCCATGGACTTCGGCTTTTCCTGGCCGAGGTGGCGGGTGAGCCATTCGTCACGGATGCTATGTTTAAAGGCCGCTAGGGATTCGGCATCCAGACAGTCGACGATCTGGTTCTTTTTAGTTAGGAACCTAGTCCGTAATTTCCTGGCTGACTCCCCAGGCTGTTGAACTATGTGACTTAAGTCATCGGCATCTGGTGGCCGGACATATGTACCTTGGAAGTTGTCGAGGAAGGCTTCCTCCAAGTCCTCCCAGCTGCCAATAGAATTTTAAGGAAAATTGTTTAACCAGTGCCGAGCTGGCCCTTTCAGTTTTAACGGGAGGTATTTGATGGCGTGGAGGTCATCTCCACGAGCAATGTGAACGTGGAGAATAAAGTCCTCGATCCACACCGCGGGGTCAGTTGTTCCATCATATGGTTCGATGTTTATGGGTTTAAACCCTTCTGGGAATTCGTGATCCATTACTTTGCCAGTGAAGCAAAGAGGGTGTGCGGCGCCTCGACGTCGGGCCGCATCGTGGCGTAGCTCCGATGGAGTCTGTCTGTGGCATTCGGCCTGTGCATGACTAGGTTTGTCACATCCGAATAGATAGCTGTCGACATGTGTCGAGGCACGTCCTCGCAATCTGTAGATCGATCTGGTATGTCTTGCTCTGTTGTTCAGGTCCTGCCGAAGGTCATATGTGTGACCATGAGCTGTTTGATCTTTGCCTTTATAATGAGGCGGGCGGGCTGGTATTCGGCTTGAGTTGCCGCTTTATCCCAACCACGTGGTGGTCGGTCAGCCCCATTGCGTGATGATGGTATGGGCTCCAGCGCCTCATCATCAAACCAAGGTAGAAATTTGCGCTTCGGGTAACTTTTGGCTGGGCGGTTAAGGCCGTATTCTTTGGCTGCCAGGACATCAGTCCATCTATCATTTAGCAGATCTTGATCAGCTTGAAGCTGCTGCTGCTTCTTTTTTAGGCTCCTTGCAATGGCTATTAGCTGGCGCTTAAAGCGCTCCTACTCAAGAGGTTCCTCAGGCACGATGAAATCCTCGTTGCCGAGGCTCACCTCGTCCTCGGAGAGCGGAAGATAATTGATGTCCTCCGAGTCTTCGTTTATGGCCTGTTCATCGGGGCTAACTTGCCCATCTTCCCGTTCTTCTTTTTCGGAAGTTGCTTCAACGGGGTCTTCATTATCTTCGGCACCATCCGGAGTGTTATCTTCTCCTATGTCGGTATTGCTATCTTTTGCACGACGTGACCTAGAGCGGCGCCGCTGATGCCGGCGCTTGGGCCGTGTTCCAGGAGGTTTATCCTCGACTGGATCTTCTTTGTCGTCATCGTTAGGTTCTTCAGGTGTATCCACCATGTACACGTCGTACGAAGAAGTGGCCGTCCAGCGTCCGGTGAACGGCGAGTTTTGGCCGTGCTCCTCATCTGCATCGTCGTCCATACCATTGATGTCTTTGGAGCCGTAATCGAGCATATCTATTAAGTCTTCGATAGTGGCTATAAAGTGGGTGGCGGGTGGGAAGCGAAATTCCCCGTCATCAGTTCGGTTGTGAATCCCCTGCTAAGGATATATTTTTAATGAGTTCAGTACATCGCCCAAAGGCGAGTGCCGGAAGATGTCCATGGCGCTAAATTCGGCGATCGATGACCGATCATGCTCGACATGCGCGGATGCACATAGTTCGGAACTTACAGTCGGAAACAAGTCCGAGGTTCCGGTGACACAGGCATTGCCAGCGGTTAGGTCTGTGTGCAGCTCCAACACCGTAGGGTCTGCGGCTTCCGTAGCGGGATTGAGCTCCCTGTCCTCAGATGGCGCGACCTGCTCCGGATCTAAGGCCAGAGCGGTTACAGGTGCAATTTTCTGGGTATGGCCCGATGAAAGATATAAGTTATGTTCATCGAGGTGATGGGGAGCGACTGCTGTGGTCTCAAATCCTTCAAAGATCAAGTCTCCGTGGATATCCACGGTGTAGTTCAAGCTCCCAAATCTGACCTGGCGGCCAGGGGCGTAGTTGTCGATCTACTACAGGCGGCCAAGCGAGTTGGCCCACATTGCGAAGCCCCCGAACACGAAGATCTATCCGGGGAGGAAGGCTTCCCCTTGGACAGCGTTGTTGTAGATGATTGAAGAGCCATCAAACCTTTTGAGGACGGCACAATGTAACTCTTAATGAAAGCACAATGTCGGTGTCAAAACCGGCGGATCTCGGGTAGGGGGTCCCGAACTATGCATCTAAGGTCGATGGTAACAGGAGACAGGGGACACAATGTTTACCTAGGTTCGGGCCCTCTCTATGGAGGTAATACCCTACTTCCTACTTGATTGATCTTGATGAATATGAGTATTACAAGAGTTGATCTACCACGAGATCGTAATGTCTAAACCCTAAAAGTCTAGCATGTCTGACTATGATTATTTATCTCCCGATCCGGACTAAGCCCTCCGGTTTATATAGACACCAGAGGGGACTAGGGCTGTACAAGGTCGGTTACAGAGGAAGGAATCTTCATGTTTGATCGCCAGGCTTGCCTTCCACGTCAAGGAGAGTCCCATCCGGACACGGGAGAGAGTCTTCGGTCTTGTATCTTCTCAGCCCATTAGTCCGACCCATGTCTAATAGGTCGGACGCCCGAGGACCACTTAGTCCAGGACTCCCTCACCGCCCTTTTCCCATGCGATGGCGAGTGAATAAACACTCGACCTGAGAATAACCCGCTTAGCTTGGAAGATATCGACCACCACCTGTCGTTCCATGAATGATCTAGGCACACATAGTAATTTCAAAATTTTCCTACGCACATGCAAGATCATAGTGATGCATTGCAATGAGAGGGGAGAGTATCGTCTATGTACCCTCGTAGACCGTAAGCGGAAGAGTTATGACAACGCGGTTGATGTAGTCGTACGTATTCACGATTGACCTCCGCGATCTGCACATGTTCGGCTCGGTGACGTCCCGCGAACTCACGATCCAGTAGAGCTTCGAGGGAGAGCTTGATCAGCGCGACGGCGTGATGACGGTGATGATGATGCTACCGGAACAGGGCTTCGCCTAAGCACCGCTACGATATGACCGAGGTGGATTCTGGTGGAGGAGGGCACCGCACACAGCTTCGAACAATTGCTACCTCTTGAGCACTGCGTTGGATTTCCCCGAAGAGGAGAGGAAGATGCAGCGAAGTAGCGTAAGTATTTCCCACAGTTTTTGAGAACCAAGGTATCAATCCAGTAGGAGGCTACGCGCGAGTTCCTCGTACCTACACAAAAACAATAGCTCAACACAACCAACGCACTTAGGGGTTGTCAATCCCTTCACGGTCACTTACGAAAGTGAGATCTGATAGAGATGATAAATAATATTTTTCGTATTTTTGGTATAGAGATGCAAAGTGAAAAGTAAAAGGCAAAGTAAAAGCAAAGCAATAATAAAGTGATGGAGATTGATATGATGAGAAAGAGACCCGGGGGCCATATGTTTCACTAGTGGCTTCTCTCAAGAGCATAAGTATTCTATGGTGGGTGAACAAATTACTGTTGAGAAATTGACAGAATTGAGCATAGTTATGAGAATATCTAGGTATGATCATGTATATAGGCATCACGTCCGAGACAAGTAGACCGACTCCTGCCTGCATCTACTACTATTACTCCACTCATCGACCGCTATCCAGCATGCATCTAGAGTATTAAGTTAAAAACAGAGTAACTCCTTAAGCAAAATGACATGATGTAGAGGGATAGTTTCATGCAATATGATACAAACCCATCTTGTTATCCACGATGGCAACAATACAATACGTGCCTTGCTGCCCCTTCTGTCACTGTGAAAGGACACCGCAAGATCGAACCCAAAGCTAAGCACTTCTCCCATGGCAAGAAAAACCAATCTAGTAGGCCAAACCAAACTGATAATTTGAAGAGACTTGCAAAGATAACCAATTATACATAAAAGAATTCAGAGAAGATTCAAATACTATTCATAGATAGACTGGATCATAAACCCACAATTCATCGGTCTCAACGAACACACCGCAAAAAGAAGATTACATCGAATAGATCTCCACAAGAGAGGGGGAGAACATTGTATTGAGATCCAAAAAGAGAGAAGAAGCCATCTAGCTACTAACTATGGACCCGTAGGTCTGAAGTAAACTACTCACACTTCATCGGAGGGGCTTGGAATGATGATGTAGAAGCCCTCCGTGATCGTTCCCCTTCCGGCGGAGCTCCGGAACAGGCCCCAAGATGGGATCTCGTGGATACAGAAAGTTGCGGCGGTGGAATTAGGTTTTTGGCTCCGTCCCCGATCGTTTGGGGGTACGTAGGTATATATAGGAGGAAGAAGTACGTCGGTGGAGCTTCGAGGGGCCCACGAGGCAGGGGGCGCCCTCCACCCTCGTGACGCCTCATGGCTTTCTTGATGGAGGGTCCAAGTCTCCTGGGTCTTATCTGATGAGAAAATACGTTCCGAAGGTTTCATTCCGTTTGGACTCCGTTTGATATTCTTTCTCCGAAACACTGAAATAGGCAAAAAAGCAATTCTGGGCTGGGCCTCCGGTTAATAGGTTAGTCCCAAAAATAATATAAAAGTGGAAAATAAAGCCCAATATAGTCCAAAACAGTAGATAATATAGCATGGAGCAATCAAAAATTATAGATACGTTGGAGACGTATCAGCATCCCCAAGCTTAATTCCTGCTCGTCCTCGAGTAGGTAATGATAAAAAGAGAATTTTTGATGCGGAGTGCTACTTGGCATAATTTAATGTAATTCTTCTTATTGTGGTATGAATATTCAGATCCGAAAGATTCAAGACAAAAGTTCATATTGACATAAAAATAATAATACTTCAAGCATACTAACTAAGCAATTATGTCTTCTCAAAATAACATGGCCAAAGAAAGTTCATCCCTACAAAATCATATAGTTTAGTCATGCTCCATTTTCGTCACACAAGAATGCTCTCATCATGCAACCCCGATGACAAGCCAAGCAATTTTTTTCATACTTTAGTAATCTCAAACCTATAAACTTTCACGCAATATATGAGCGCGAGCCATGGACATAGCACTATGGGTGGAATAGAATATAATGAGGGGGTTATGTGGAGAAGACAAAAAGGAGAAAGTCTCACATCAACGAGGCTAATCAATGGGCTATGGAGATGCCCACCGATTGATTTAATGCAAGGAGTAGGGATTGCCATGCAACGGATGCACTAGAGCTATAAATGTATGAAAGCTCAACAAAAGAAACTAGTGGGTGTGCATCCAACTTGCTTGCTCACGAAGACCTAGGGCACTTGAGGAGGCCCATTGTTGGAATATACAAGCCAAGTTCTATAATGAAAAATTCCCACTAGTATATGAAAGTGAATAACATGAGAGACTCTCTACTACTATGAAGATCATGGTGCTACTTTGAAGCACAAGTGTGGTAAAAGGATAGTAACATTGTCCCTTCTCTCTTTTTCTCTCATTTTTTTTTTTTTTTTGGGCTTCTCTTTTTTTTTTTTTTTTCCTTTTTTTTTTTTTTTTTTTTTTTATTTTGGCCTTTCTTCTCTTTTTTTTTTATTCCTCACTTGGGACAATGCTCTAATAATGATGATCATCACACTTCTATTTATTTACAACTCAATGATTACAACTCGATACTAGAACAAAGATGACTCTATATGAATGCCTCCGGCGGTGTACCGGGATATGCAATGAACCAAGAGTGACATGTATGAAATAATTATGAACGGTGGCTTTGCCACAAATACTATGTCAACTACATGATCATGCTAAGCAATATGACAATGATGAATGTGTCATGATGAACGGAATGATGGAAAGTTGCATGGCAATATATCTCGGAATGGCTATGGAAATGCCATAATAGGTAGGTATGGTGGCTGTTTTGAGGAAGATATAAGGAGGTTTATGTGTGAAAGATGTATCATATCACGGGGTTTGGATGCACCGGCGAAGTTTGCGCCAACTCTCAATGTGAGAAAGGGCAATGCACGGTACCGAAGAGGCTAGCAAGGATGGAAGGGTGAGAGTGCATATAATCCAT
>NC_053023.1:548848991-548896409 GCF_003073215.2 Triticum urartu
TATATCTAATTGGATGTAGGGGAGCATGAACCATTATTGTTGACAGTACCCTTGAGGTAAAAGGTTGTGGGGCAAAACTATAAGTCCCTATCTTTCTCTGTGTCCGATTAAAACTCCGTAACCACAAGTATCGCGTGAGTGTTAGCAATTATGGAGGACTAAATGATAGTTGAGTATGTGGACTTGCTTTTTAGCTCTGACATAGACTCTTTCCGATGTTATGATAAATTGCAATTGCTTCAATGACTGAGATTATAGTTTGTCAGAGCCCAATAAGGTTTATGATTTATATTTTTGCATTGTGAATAGATCATCACTTGAACATAAGTAATCATATGACAAAATCTATATATGTTGCTGTTATGAGAATAATCATGATGCCTTCATGCCCGTATTTTATTTTTATCGACGCCTCTACCTCTAAACATGAGGACATATTTATTGTTATCGGCTTTTCGCTTGAGGACAAGCGAGGTCTAAGCTTGGGGGAGTTGATACGTCCATTTTGCATCATGCTTTTATATCGATATTTATCGCATTATGGACTGTTATTTCACTCTATATCACAATACTTATGGCTATTCTCTCTTATTTTACAAGGTTTACATAAAGAGGGAGAATGCCGGCAGCTGGAATTCTGGTCTGGAAAAGGAGCAAATATTAGAGACCTATTCTGCGCAACTCCAAAAGTCTTGAAACTCCACGGAATGTCTTAGAAGAAATAAAGAAAAATCCACGCCAAAGATGAAGGCCAGGGGGCCCACACCCTGCTCACGAGGGTGGGGGGCGCCCTCCCCCCTAGGGCGCGCCCCCCTACCTCATGGGCCCCCTGGTGGCTCTCCGACGCTCATCTTCTCCTATATGAGGTCTTTCGATGAGAAAAAAGAAGGAGGAACTTTTCGGGACGAGACTCCGCCGCCACGAGGCGGAACCTTGGCGGATCCAATCTAGTGAAGGAAATATGCCCTAGAGGCAATAATAAAGTTATTATTTATTTCCTTATATCATGATAAATGTTTATTATTCATGCTAGAATTGTATTAACCGGAAACGTAATACTTGTGTGAATACATAGACAAACAAAGTGTCACTAGTATGCCTCTACTTGACTAGCTCGTTAATCGAAGATGGTTATGTTTCCTAACCACAGACATGAGTTGTCATTTGATTAACGGGATCACATAATTAGGAGAATGATGTGATTGACATGACCCATTCCATTAGCTTAGCACCCGATCGTTTAGTATGTTGCTATTGCTTTATTCATGACATATACATGTTCCTATGACTATGAGATTATGCAACTCCCGTTTACCGGAGGAACACTTTGTGTGCTACCAAACGTCACAACGTAACTGGGTGATTATAAAGGTGCTCTACAGGTGTCTCCAAAGGTACATGTTGGGTTGGCGTATTTTGAGATTAGGATTTGTCGCTCTGATTGTCGGAGAGGTATCTATGGGCCCTCTCAGTAATGCACATCACTTAAGCCTTGCAAGCAATGCAACTAATAGGTTAGTTGCAAGATGATGTAAAGCGCATGAAGAAACTCCATACTGATGGACTTTTGGAACCACTTGATTATGAATCACTTGGTACTTGCGAACCGTGCCTCATGGGCAAGATGACTAAAACGCCGTTCTCCGGTACTATGGAGAGAGCAGCAGATTTGTTGGAAATCATACATACAGATGTATGTGGTCCAATGAATGTTGAAGCTCGTGGCGGATATCGTTATTTTCTCACCTTCACAGATGATTTAAGCAGATATGGGTATATCTACTTAATGAAACATAAGTCTGAAACATTTGAAAAGTTCAAAGAATTTCAGAGTGAAGTTGAAAATCATCGTAACAAGAAAATAAAGTTTCTACGATCTGATTGTGGAGGAGAATATTTGACTTATGAGTTTGGTTTACATTTGAAACAATGCGGAATAGTTTCGCAACTCACGCCACCCGGAACACCACAACGTAATGGTGTGTCCGAACGTCGTAATCGTACTTTACTTGATATGGTGCGATCTATGATGTCTCTTACAGATTTACCGCTATCGTTTTGGGGTTATGCTTTAGAGACGGCCGCATTCAAGTTAAATAGGGCACCATCAAAATCCGTTGAGATGACGCCTTGTGAACTATGGTTTGGCAAGAAACCAAAGTTGTCGTTTCTGAAAGTTTGGGGCTGCGATGCTTATGTGAAAAAGCTTCAACCTGATAAGCTCGAACCCAAATCGGAGAAATGTGTCTTCATAGGATACCCGAAGGAGACTGTTGGGTACACCTTCTATCACAGATCCGAAGGCAAGACATTTTTTTGCTAAGAATGGATCCTTTCTAGAGAAGGAGTTTCTCTCGAAAGAAGTGAGTGGGAGGAAAGTAGAAATTGATGAGGTAACTGTACCTGCTCCCTTATTGGAAAGTAGTACATCATAGAAACCGGTTTCTGTGACACCTACACCAATTAGTGAGGAAGCTAATGATGATGATCATGAAACTTCAAAACAAGTTACTACTGAACCTTGTAGATCAACCAGAGTAAGATCTGCACCAGAGTGGTACGGTAATCCTGTTCTGGAAGTCATGCTACTAGATCATGATGAACCTACGAACTATGAAGAAGCAATGGTGAGCCCAGATTCCGCAAAATGGCTTGAAGCCATGAAATCTGAGATGGGATCCATGTATGAGAACAAAGTGTGGACTTTGGTTGACTTGCCCAATGATCGGCAAGCAATTGAAAATAAATGGATCTTCAAGAAGAAGACTGACGCTGACGGTAATGTTACTGTCTACAAAGCTCGACTTGTCGCAAAAGGTTTTCGACAAGTTTAAGGGATTGACTACGATGAGACCTTCTCACCCATAGTGATGCTTAAGTCTGTCCGAATCATGTTAGAAATTGCCACATTTTATGATTATGAAATTTGGCAGATGGATGTCAAAACTGCATTCCTGAATGGATTTCTGGAAGAAGAGTTGTATATGATGCAGCCGGAAGGTTTTTTCGATCCAAAGGAAGCTAACAAAGTGTGCAGGCTCCAGCGATCCATTTATGGACTGGTGCAAGCATCTCGGAGTTGGAATAAACGCTTTGATAGTGTGATCAAAGCATTTGGTTTTGTACAGACTTTTGGAGAAGCCTGTATTTACAAGAAAGTGAGTGGGAGCTCTGTAGCATTTCTGATATTATATGTGGATGACATATTGCTAATCGAAAATGATATAGAATTTCTGGATAGCATAAAGGGATACTTGAATAAGAGTTTTTCAATGAAAGACCTCGGTGAAGCTGCTTACATATTGGGCATTAAGATCTATAGAGATAGATCAAGACGCTTAATTGGACTTTCACAAAGCACATACCTTGACAAAGTTTTGAAGAAGTTCAAAATGGAACAAGCAAAGAAAGGATTTTTGCCTGTGTTACAAGGTGTGAAGTTGAGTAAGACTCAATGCCCGACCACTGCAGAAGATAGAGAGAAAATGAAAGATGTTCCCTATGCTTCAGCCATAGGCTCTATCATGTATGCAATGCTATGTACCAGACCTGATGTGTGCCTTGCTATAAGTCTAGCAGGGAGGTACCAAAGTAATCCAGGAGTGGATCACTGGACAGCGGTGAAGAACATCCTGAAATAACTGAAAATGACTAAGGATATGTTTCTCGTATATGGAGGTGACAAAGAGCTCATCATAAATGGTTACATTTATGCAAGCTTTGACACTGCTCCGGACGATTCTAAATCGCAAATCGGATACGTATTTACATTAAACGGTGGAGTTGTCAGTTGGTGCAGTTCTAAACAAAGCATCATGATGGGATCTACATGCGAAGCGGAGTACATAGCTGCTTCGGAAGTAGCAAATGAAGGAGTCTGGATGAAGGAGTTCATATCCGATCTAGGTGTCATACCTAGTGCATCGGGTCCAATGAAAATATTTTGTGACAATACTGGTGCAATTGCCTTGGCAAAGGAATCCAGATTTCACAAGAGAACCAAGCACATCAAGAGACGCTTCAATTCCATCCGGGATCTAGTCCAGGTGGGAGACATAGAGATTTGCAAGATACATACGGATCTGAATGTAGCAGACCCATTGACTAAGCCTCTTCCACGAGCAAAACATGATCAGCACCAAGGCTCCATGGGTGTTAGAATCATTACTGTGTAATCTAGATTATTGACTCTAGTGCAAGTGGGAGACTGAAGGAAATATGCCCTAGAGGCAATAATAAAGTTATTATTTATTTCCTTATATCATGATAAATGTTTATTATTCATGCTAGAATTGTATTAACCGGAAACATAATACTTGTGTGAATACATAGGCAAACAAAGTGTTACTAGTATGCCTCTACTTGACTAGCTCGTTAATCAAAGATGGTTATGTTTCCTAACCACAGACATGAGTTGTCATTTGATTAATGGGATCACATCATTAGGAGAATGATGTGATTGACATGACCCATTCCATTAGCTTAGCACCCGATCGTTTAGTATGTTGCTATTGCTTTCTTCATGACATATACATGTTCCTATGACTATGAGATTATACAACTCCCGTTTACCGGAGGAACACTTTGTGTGCTACCAAATGTCACAACGTAACTGGGTGATTATAAAGGTGCTCTATAGGTGTCTCCAAAGGTACATGTTGGGTTGGCGTATTTCGAGATTAGGATTTGTCGCTCTGATTGTCGGAGAGGTATCTCTGGGCCCTTTCGGTAATGCACATCACTTAAGCCTTGCAAGCAATGCAACTAATAAGTTAGTTGCAAGATGATGCATTACGGAACGAGTAAAGAGACTTGCCGGTAATGAGATTGAACTAGGTATTGAGATATCGACGATAGAATCTCGGGCAAGTAACATACCGATGACAAAGGGAACAACGTATGTTGTTATGCGGTCTGACCGATAAAAGATCTTCGTAGAATATGTAGGAGCCAATATGAGCATCCAGGTTCCGCTATTGGTTATTGACCGGAGACGTGTCTCGGTCATGTCTACATTGTTCTCGAACCCGTAGGGTCCGCACGCTTAACGTTACGATGCCAGTTTCATTATGAGTTTATATATTTTGATGTACCGAAGGTTGTTCGGAGTCCCGGATGTGATCATGGACTTGACGAGGAGTCTCGAAATGGTCGAGACATAAAGATCGATATATTGGACGACTATATTTGGACACCGGAAAGGTTCCAGGTGAGATTGGGACAATACCGGATCACCGGGAGGTTATCGTAACCCCCCGGGAGGTATATGGGCCTTATTGGGCCTTAGTGGAAAGGAGGGGAAAGGAGCAAGGGAGGGGGCGCCCCCCCAAGCCCAATCCGAATTGGGAGGGGGGCCGGCCCCCCTTTCCTTCCTCCCTCCTTCCTCTTCCTTCCCTCTTCCTTCCCTCTCCTACTCCTAATAGGAAAAGGGGGAGTCCTACTCCCGGTGGGAGTTGGACTCCCCCCCTTGGGCGCGCCACCCTCCTTGGCCAGCCCCCTCCTCCACTCCTTTATATACGGGGGCAGGGGGCACCCCAGAGACACAACAATTGATCATTGATCTCTTAGCCGTGTGCGGTGCCCTCCTCCACCATAATCCTCGATAATATTGTAGCGGTGCTTAGGCGAAACCCTGCGACGGTAGAACATCAAGATAGTCACCACGCCGTCGTGCTGACAGAACTCATCCCCGACACTTTGCTGGATCGGAGTCCGGGGATCGTCATCGAGCTGAACGTGTGCAAAAACTCGGAGGTGCCGTAGTTTCGGTGCTTGATCGGTCGGGCCGTGAAGACATACGACTACATCAACCGTGTTGTTATAACGCTTCCGCTTCCGGTCTACGAGGGTACGTAGACAACACTCTCCCCTCTCGTTGCTGCGCATCACCATGATCTTGCGTGTGCATAGGAATTTTTTTGAAATTACTACGTTCCCCAACATCTAGAGCTCGGCAGAGCTGTTCTGCCGGGGAAACTTCCCTCCCGGAGGGGGAAATCATCACCATCGTCATCACCAACGCTCCTCTCATCGGGAGAGGGCAATCTCCATCAACATCTTCACCAGCACCATCTCATCTCCAAACCCTAGTTCATCTCTTGTATCCAATTCTTGTCTCAAAGTCCGAGATTGGTGCTAGTAGGTTGCTGGTAGTGTTGATTACTCGTAGTTGATGCTAGTTGGTTTAATTGGTGGAAGATCATATGTTCAGATCCTATATGCATATTATTACCCCTCTGATTATGAACATGAATATGCTTTGTGAGTAATTACGTTCGTTCCCGAGGACAAGGGAGAAGTCTTGCTATGAGTAGTCATGTGAATTTGGTATTCGTTTGACATTTTGATAAGATGTATATTGTTTAGCCTCTAGTGGTGTTATGTGAACGTCAACTACATAACACTTCACCATTATTTGGGCCTAGAGAAAGGCATTGGGAAGTAATAAGTAGATGATGGGTTGCTAGAGTGATAGAAGCTTAAACCCTAGTTTATGCGTTGCTTCGTAAGGGGCTGATTTGGGTCCATATGTTTCATACTATGGTTAGGTTTACCTTAATACTTTTGTTGTAGTTGCAGATGCTTGCAATAGAGGTTAATCATAAGTGGGATGCTTGTTCAAGTAAGAACAGCACCCAAGCACCGGTCAACCCACATATCAAATTATCAAAGTATCGAACGCGAATCATATGAACGTGATGAAAACTAGCTTGACGATATTCCCATGTGTCCTCGAGAGTGCTTTTCCTATTATAAGAGTATGTTCCGGCTTGTCCTTTGCTACAAAAGGATTGGGCCACCTTGCTGCACTTTATTTACTTTTATTACTTGTTGCTCGTTACAATCTATCTTATCACAACACTATCTGTTACCACTTATTTCAGTACTTGCAGAGAATACCTTGCTGAAAACCGCTTATCATTTCCTTCTGCTCCTCGTTGGGTTCGACATTCTTACTTATCGAAAGGACTACGATAGATCCCCTATACTTGTGGGTCATCAGAGGCCATATTTATTTGCAAAAGAACTATTCTAAATCCTGATTGATGCACATTGGAAGAATATCATTCGTGTATTGCGAGCTGAGGAACAATTGGATATGCCACTTTTGCGATGAGATATTTAAATATGTGTAGTGTGTAAAATAAAATAATTCTCTACATCTCCTTTCTCCCGGTTCACATTCATTTACTACAATGCATTTCTTTCGTCATTTTTATCATGTCGCGTGCTTCCTTGAGTGGCGAGATGAAATTTACAATATCGTCGAGACATGTAGAAGTGCATGCTCTAGCCAATGCAACCAAAAGACCGATCTGATGGAAGAGACTGGGCAGCACATTATACGTCAACACTCCCCTCACGTGTGGCTCCCTCAGGCCTAAACGTGGACCGAAAGTGGGCTGCAATTTAATTGTGCCAGCTGGGTAGAAGTGCATGCTCTAACCAATGCAACCAAAAGACCGATCTGATAGAAGAGACTAAGCAGCACATTATACATCAACAAAACGTATGTTTGTTTTGAGGCTGATTAGGATTTATTTTCACCCTACACCTTTTTGTTAGGTTGATTAAGGTCAATTTCCGCGGTACGATGTTGTGGCATGCATTGGAGTGAACTGTGCTTAGTGTTGCACCTTTTTCTAGGGAAGTCCATCATGGTTCTCTTTATTGATATCAAATAACAATTACACTTTTTATGAGATTTTACATTAAAGAAAACTAGGGGTTCATCAACCCAATTATAATGATTTTTTAGATAAATATAAAGTATACAACTAACTCCTGTATCATATCATTCGCTTCTTTTCGTTAGATGCTTCAATTTGATCCTCGAAACATAAGCCTGCATGGGAATCACAATGGTCGATAAAAAAGTGAGATGCAGAAAGAGAAATTTTTATGCTTTGTTGTAACGTGCTTGAGGCATTTTTTGCCTTTTGTCCGTAACAACGCACGAGCATTGTCATAGTGAGTGTAAAAATACACTCGTCATCAGGCATGGTGTATGTTTGCTACTGGTGAGACGAGGCACAGTCGAGCTGGGCATAGAGGAAGTGATGACATGCACCCAAGGTGTTGAACATAATGCACGAGGGAGAACAGGGGAGAGGGGTCATCTCTAATGTGTGGCATTATTTGCCAACTCAGTCTAAGCCTCTAAGGGGTGGGCCCACTGGTTGCAGCTAGGCGCCGTCAATGCTTTATACAAATTTATACTACATTTCATATTAATTATGTGTTGTTTCTGTTCTATATTTTTAATTCCCTGCGATGTAAACAGGCATTCACATGAAATTTCATATGAATCAGACCATTCTTCTTATTTTTTTTCCTTAGGGAATCCATTTCCCATACGAGCAGGGGAGAGAACAGGGTAACAGGCCTCAACTTGTACAAACAGGACTAATTCAGGCCGACATTGTATGAGCACACTGGCCCAATTCATCCAAGGCCGAAAGAGACGACGGGCTTGTTAACAGAAGCCCGGCTAGCTAGTAGGAAATTCCTGGCAAATGGGTCCTCGCCCCTCGGTGGCATCCGTCACTGGCTAGTCGGCCACAGGCCAGAGGGACTGCACGAGCTCGGCGTAGCAGGCGAAGACGACGGCCAGGGCCAGCCCGAGCAGCGCCGCGCCGACGGCCACCGGCGCGCTCCCGGCCACCCATAGCGACATGCTCACCAGGAGCGCCATGGCGAAGGACCACAGCAGCACCTGCGCGGCCGCCGCCCGCGCCCACGCGAGCCGCTGCCGGGCGCCGTCCTCCGGGAGCGCGCACAGCGCCAGCAGGGACGTGAGCACGCAGAAGCTGAGCAGCTGCGACGCGAACACCGTGAGCAGGAGGTACTCCTCGCGCGCCTTCAGCTGCGCGGCGAACAGCGCGCCGGCGACGAGGACGACCAGCGAGAGCGTCCGCGTCGCCGTGGGCGAGGCGCAGGAGCACGACCTGCAGTTGCCGCAGCCGGCGCCGGACGGCGGCGGGATCTCGTCCGCCTCCGCCGCGGCTAGCAGCGGCTGCTGCTTCTCCATGTCGGGATCCGGCTCGTCGGTGGCTCCCATCACGCACGCACAATGGTACGCGAGTTGTCTGTGTCTCCACAATCCGAGCAGGCGGAACCGCGGAGGCGGGGTATATAAGCGGAGACGCCGCTTGCTGATAAGCTCGGGCGCGGGAGAACCAAGATATACGTGTGTGTAAAAGGCCAATCTTGAATGGCCAGCGGGATTTACAAGATTGGAAGGACCTGCGTACGTCTGAGTATCTTAGGCAGCTCGAGAAAGTACAAAACAAAAACCCTCCTCGTACAATCTTTTTTTCTTTAACTGTGGATCCAAATCCAACAGCCTATGCATGTTCTTCCCTCAGGGAGCAAGGGCAGTCCCGGTGATCATTGCTCACACTCTGCAAGCTGATGCTTGAGGCTCTTTCGTTTTGTAACAGAATAAGAGGAAACGAGATAGACAGAAAGAAAGAGCTGCAACGTTTTGCACGCCGCGCCTGTTGGAACCGCTCTCACACGGATGGATGGAGGTAGAAGAAGGAGAAGCACACAGTATACTGAAGTTTTACCCGGTTTTACAACCCCGTTACTATTCCCAAAGTATTAACTGAATTTGCAAACACAGTCGTGACCGTGCTTTGTAGTCCTACAGCAGAGTAGCGCCCACGCACACATGACCCGGCCATGGCCACTAATCCATGCATGCATAACTAATCCACCCATGCACTAAAAAACTTACTTGACCGGCCCACGCAAGTAGGTAGCTTATCCATCCATTGCATGCACGAACTAATCAACAATGTATGCAGTGACTACTACCACTACGTCACACACCCACGCACACCTACGCCACGTCCCCGTTGCGTCCTGCCCGTCCCGCGCGTCACCGACACGCCCGACGAACCTGACGAGCCCGACGGCATAAGTGTGTCCCGCCCGTTTCGCGCGCACCCGACGAGTCCAACCACACATGCCGTGGCTTATTCCAACACACACCCCTCTAAGCCACCGCTTAGAAAAGTCCGTCGTAGTCGACGTTGGCCGGCCAAGAGAGTTCTCTCGTCGCCGGTCCTTCCAGCTGCGGGCACTCGCGCCGGAAGTGCCCGTGCTCCCCGCACTTGTAGCAGCGCCTGCGCCTGTTGCCGCCGCTCCCCGACGCCACGCTGCGCCCGTCGTCGTCGTCCCGAGCACTGCCATGTCGAACGCTCCCGCTGCTGCCCACTGCGCCGCCGTCATGAGCAGCTGCTCACCCCCGCCTCGCCGCCGTCTTGTCCACGGCGCCGAACCCGCTCGTCGAACGCACGCAGCCGCCCAGCGCTTCGTCGAACGCCATCGTCGTCACGTCGTGGAACTGCTCGATGCCGGCGACGACGGGGAAGAGGCGATCCGGCACCGTATCCAGCAACTTCTTGATATGCCTGCGTCGCCCAGCGTTCCCCGAGGTTGGCATACCTCGCCGCCATGCCGCGAGCCTCCCGCCGTACACGTCGAGCTCCTCGCCGTCCGCCATCTTCATCCGGTCGAATTCGCCGTGCAGCGTCCCCAGCCTCGCCGCGCGGACCCGATCGACGCCAATGAACCTCACCTTCAGGGAGTCCCATACCTCCCTGGCGGTGAGCTTCATCGACACCTGCAGCAGCACATCCTCCGGCAACGCCCCGAGAAGCAACGCGCGCGCCATCTTGTCCTTCCGCGCGTTCACCGCCGCATCGGTCCGGCACCGCCTCCCATACGGTGTGGACGTCGAGGATCGCCTGCGCCTTGATGGCCCAGACCGTGTAGTTGTCCGCTGTCAGCATCGGCAACGCCATCGTCGCCGATCCGCCCGCGCCGCCGCCGTGTGGGACGAGCGCCATGGTCGTCGATGATCGCCCAAACCGAAGCTCTGTATACCAATTGTTGGAACCGCTCTCACACACGATAGATGAAGGTAAAAGAAGAAGGAGCACACAGTACACTGGAGTTTCACCCGATTTCACAGCTCCGTTACTATTTCCAGAGTACTAACTGAATTTACAAACACAGTCGTGACCGTGCTTTGTAGTCCTACAGCAGAGTAGCGCCCACGCACACATGACCCGGCCATGGCCACTAATCCACCCATGCACTAAAAAACTTACTTGACCGGCCCACGCAAGTAGGTAGCTTATCCATCCGTTGCATGCACGGACTAATCAACAATCTATGCACTGACTACTACCACTACGTCACACACGCACGCACACCTACGCCACGTCCCCGCTGCGTCCCGCGCGCCACCGACACGCCCGACGAATCCGATCAGCCCGACGATACAAGTATGTCCCGTCTGTCCTGCGCGTACCCGACGTGCCCGACGAGTCCGACCACACATGCCGTGGCTTATTCCAACACACACCCCTACCACGGCTTAGAGGAGTTTCCGTCGTCGTCGACGTTGGCACCGGCCAAGAGAGCCTGCTCCGCCGCCGGTCCTTTCCGCAGCTGCGGGCACTCGCGCCGGAAGTGCCCGTGCTCCCCGCACTTGTAGCAGCGCCTGCGCCTGTTGCGCCGCTCCCCGACGCCACGCTGCGCCCCGTTGTCGTCGTCTCCGAGCACCGCCGTGTCGACTCCCTGCCCACTGCGCCGCCGTCATGAGCAGCTGCTCACCCCCGCGCTCGCCGCCGTCTTGTCCACGCGCCGCAACCTCGCTCGTCGAACGCACGCAGCCGCCCGAGCGCTCGTCGAACGCCATCGTCGTCACGTCGTGGAACTGCTCGATGCTCGGCTACGAGGGAAGAGGCGATCCGGCACCGTATCCAGCAACTTCTTGACAAGTGCGTCGCCCAGCGTCTCCCCGAGGTTGGCATACCTCGCCGCCATCGCCGCGAGCCTCCCGCCGTACACGTCGAGCTCCTCGCCGTCCGCCATCTTCATCCGGTCGAATTCGCGTGCAGCGTCCCCAGCCTCGCCGCGCGGACCCGATCGGCGCCAACGAACCTCACCTTCAGGGAGTCCCATACCTCCCTGGCGGTGAGCTTCATGACACCTGCAGCAGCACATCCTCCATCAACGCCCCGAGAAGCAACACGCGCGCCATCTTGTCCTTCCGCGCGTTCACCGCCGCGTCGCCCGGCGCCACCGCCTCCCATACGGTGTGGACGTCGAGGATCGCCTGCGCCTTGATGGCCCAGACTGTGTAGTTGTCCGCGGTCAGCATCGGCATCGCCATCGTCGCTGATCCGCCCGCACCGCCGCCGTGTGGGACAAGCTCCATGGTCGCCGGTGATCGCCCGAACCGAAGCTCTGTATACCAATTGTTGAAACCGCTCTCTTACACGGATGGATGGAGGTAGAAGGAGAAGCACACAGTACACTGGAATTTCACCCGGTTTCGCAGCCGCATTACTATTCCCAGAGTACTAACTGAATTTACAAACACAGTCATGACCGTGCTTTGTAGTCCTACAGCAGAGTAGCGCCCACGCACACATGACCCGACCATGGCCACTAATCCATGCATGCATAACTAATCCACCCATGCACTAAAAAACTTACTTGACCGGCCCATGCAAGTAGGTAGCTTATCCATCCGTTGCATGCACGGACTAATCAACAATGTATGCACCGACTACTACCACTACGTCACACACACACGCACACCTACGCCATGTCCCCGCTGCGCCCCGCGCGTCCCGCCCGTCCCGCGCGCCACCGACACACCCGACGAACCCGACAAGCCCGACGGTACAAGTGTGTCTCGCCCGTCCCGCGCGCACCCAAAGTGCCCGACCACACATGTCATGGCTTATTCCAACACACACCCCCTAAGCCACGGCTTAGAGAAGTTCGTCGTCGTCGACGTTGGCACCGGCCAAGAGAGCCTGCTCCGCCGCCGGTCCTTTCCGCAGCTGCGGGCACTCGCACCGGAAGTGCCCGTGCTCCCCGCACTTGTAGCAGCGCCTGCGCCTGTTGCCACCGCGTTATACTGCAAAACCGTCTCTCTGACAGTATGATATAGTTGAGCCACACGCCAACAGTTCGGACAAATTTGCATTTGAGGAATATATAACCCCCATCTCGACGGGACGCGCGTCGATCCCTATGTTGCATGGAGCTGAGCATCTTCTATTCGCTGGGATCAAGCATTTCCTCTGCATGGGCTTCCAATTGCTCGGAAATTCTCAGCTATATGGGGGCCTTTGATGAGCAAAAAGAATTGATCAAGAAATTGTAAACTTTCGCATAATTGATGGTAAAAGAACGAGAGTTCGTGCTATTGTCTATAAAACTTTTCAGTGCCTAGCTCGAACTGAACTGAACGTCGACATACGTCCGTACATGGCACAGGCCACAGAGTGTCAAGATAAACTCCCGCTGATGGATGTTCAGTCTAAGGGGGATGCTATGGTGAGTGAATCTCAACAAAGATATAGTCAGTTAGTTATACAAGACCCTAGTACAAAGAGCCTAACTGTTCGTGAAGAAGATTCAGGCATATAAGAGTTAGCTAGCTAACACATTTCTAGATGCCCTAAAGCATCACATATAGGAAAGCTATGATTTTTAAGATGATACATACTTGCATCCCCCACAAACTGCAGAAAGTCTGATGCTGTCAATGACAGGAAAGCTAGCTAGCCCGGGAGTTCGCCATCAGTCTGCACTTTGTAGGTGTCAGGACTCAGGACAGATTGTCAAGAAGTTAGTGCTACCTGAACATGCTTGTTTAGCTCAACCCAGTTAGTGCTTCACTGTTAACGCACCTTGCTTAACACCACCACTATCTTCTGGAATGGAGCTCATACACAGATATCATGTATGAATAACAATCCGAGTATCATCTGAGTAGCAGCAACAAATACGAACTTGCATTCTGAAAGCACGACCTATTACAGTATTAGAGAATTCACCTATTCTTGCAGATAATATCCCTAGTTCTATCAAGCACAAGAAGGCAGGGTAGCATAGCATACAAACAAATAGAAATGTCAGTAATGATCCAATCAGGTTGAAAGATCCAGTCTCCCCTTATTCTAAGTACCTGGTGATCTTCAAAAAAACTCGACCAGTGCTTCCCATCTCAGTGAAAATTTTGGTCTTCACATATTTCATCACCCCTGTGTTTATAGTGATTGGCCAAGGAGTAAGCTGATCCACATTGCCGACAGTTCGGCGTCAGTCATCATCAAAATGATCATTTTGCGCTCCTGCAAGAATTCAGCACATGGTACACCGACGTAAAATTCAGAATGGAATTGCACGCCAATACAGGTTGAAAAAGCAACTCTTATGCGCATTTTTGAATCGGTCCGGTCTGAACAGAGCATACACCTCTGCTTGCTACAAAAACTCTTGCTTCCGCTTCTCAAAAAGCTCACGCTTTTACAGCATCTTCCGCGGCCAGCCGCTCGTCCTCAGTGGTAAGTCCCTCGATCAGTGAAATATATGTACTGTCATCAGGGGTGATGCCATTGCCCACCATTTCTTTCACCAGCTCCTCTGCATCCTCTCCTTGGCCATTCTTGCAGAGCCCTTGTATCATTGCATTATATGTCATAACTGTTGGGTTGAATCCCTTGTCTATCATCTCATCCCGAACCTTCAGAGCATCCTTGATGTCACCCTTCATGCTGTAGCCGCTGATCAGGGTGTTGTAACTGACAAGGTCTGGCTTGATACCTCTCTTTGTCATTTTGTCAATGAGCCCACGCGCTTCATCAAGACGCCCCAGCAAGCACAGCCCCCTCATCAGAGTATTGTATGTCACGTCATCTGGTGTGATCCTCTTCTTCTCCATTTCTCCCATGATCTCAAATGCCCGGTCCATATCTCCACCGGTGCAGTGGCTATTGATCAGGGCATTGTACATGACAAGGTCAGGCCTGATGCCTCTCCTCACAGCCTCATTGAACAGACTATCAGCCTCCTGGACCATCCCCTTCTTGGACAAGGCATATATCAAAGACGTATAGGTCACCACGGTCGCACGAATCCCTTTCGCAGCCATATGTTCAAACATCTTCATTGCTTTCTTCTCCTTGCCCTCCTTGCAGTAACCGTTGATCAATATATTGTACGTGAACGCATCTGGTGCAAGCCCCTTGTCACCCATCTCCTCAACCAATGCATGCGCCTCCGCAGCACGCCCTTCCATGAACAACGCGTGCACAAACAAATTGTATGTCGCGACTGTCATGGAAACCCCCCTCGCTACCATTTCTTCCCGGCAACGCAGCGCGGCCTCCAGATTTCCCCGGTCACAGTATGCGCCTATCAGCGCGTTGTACATCATCGGATTTGGCTCCACCTCTCCCTTAGCCAGCATTTCGTCGAACACCTTGGCTGCTTCCTCGACCTTGCCGACCTTGCACCATCCGGAGATAACCGTGGCGTAGGTGTACTTGTCGGGCGGAATACCGCTCCGCTCCCGCATCTCCCGCATGATATCCAGCCCCGCCTGGACGCGGCCGCGGGCGCAGAACCCGGCGATGATGGTGTTGTAGGTGACGGCGTTGGGGCTGGGCATCTGTCGGAGGAGCTCCAGCGCGCGGGCGGGCTTGCCGGAGGAGCAGAGGTGGCGCAACATGATGTTGAAGGTGGTGGTGGAGAGCGGGAGGCGGAGGCGGAAGATATCGGCGAAGAGGACGAAGGCGGGGGCGGAGGGGAGGGAGGAGAGGAGCGGGTGGAGCGTGGCGGTGGGGATGGGGAGGGAGAGCGACTTGAGCCGCGAGTAGAGGCTGAGCGAGGTGGTGTGCGGGCGGCCGGCGATGGAGGCGGTGAGGAGCAGGTGGGGCAGCGACGGGGTGGCGGAGAGGTGCGGCAGCACGGCGAGCGGGGAGAGCGCCGGGTCGGCGGACAGCGCCGACTTGAAGAGCGCGAGCGCCGCGGCCGGAGTGGGCGCCGCGCGGGCGGCCGCCGCGACGGCCGCGGGGGAGGTGGGCGGCGCCATGGAGACGGAGGTCGCTGCTAATCTGTTTCTCTTTTTTGATTTAGTTGCTGCTAACAGTAATGACTAGAAGCCTAGGCGGGTTTGCGAGGTTTTGTTTGCGGAGCCCGTTCAGAATACAAAACAGCAGCACTCTGAACTCTGAAGGGCACGCCAAGCTGCGATAAAATTCAGAACGGGCGACATTTTCGATAAAAGACGCTTTTATTAATTTATAATGTAGTATCAAGTGGATACAGCATAATAAGTAACACCCGGTCTCTTCATAGCTAAGATGCACACAGTTTTAATAAAGAGAAGTATATATAAAAAAACGACAAGTTGGCAACGGTAAAGCCATATGAGTCCGAAACTATGCCAATGTCAACGGAGGAGGTGGACCGATCCGGAGATTATGTTGCCATCCATGTTGGGTAAAAACCTCCCTGACCACCCGCTCCAACCGCACACACATCGTTTTAAACAACGATTGATACTCCGTTCGCTGTAGCGTAGACCACATACGAAGTCTTGTGCGTACAACGGTAAATAACCTGCATAAAAGAAGAGTTTTTGCCATTAAAAACACAATCATCTCTACATAGGCAAAGCGACCATAATAAGGCAGACACTCCCATCCGTATTAGCGTACTAAAAGTATTTGGTATTCCATTAAGCCAGTGACCATATATATTGGCAACACTTGTTGGCGGATACAAATTGGACACTATTTGGATGACTGACCATATAGAACGCGCGAATTTGCACTGAAAGAAGAGGTGTTTAATTGTCTCGTCATGAGTACAAAAGCTACACTTCTTACTTCCTTGCCAGTTGCGTCGAGCGAGGTTGTCTTTTGTTAGCATAACTCCTCTCCGAAGATACCACATGAAAATCTTATTTTTTGTGACATCTTTGATTTCCATATTAGTTTATTATTATCCAATGAAACCTCTTAGTGCGAGAGTGCACGGTACATAGTCAACTGTGTAGGATCCAGATGTAGTGAGATTCCAGCAAAACACATCCCTCCCTTGTGTCAAGTTAACCGAATCCAAACGGGATAGAAGATGTTGCCATGACGCAAGGCGGAGGCCAATCAAATCCCTCCTAAATGATACATTCGACGGGGAGAAGCTGAGCACGTGTGCAAGAGTATCAATCTTATCGCGTACAATTCGGTACAAGGCTGGATACTGTTCCTGAAGAGTGGTATTTCCTATCCACCCGTCCTTTCAGAAACGTATCTCGGAGCCGTCCTTTATCGTGAATGATCCAAAGCGGAATAGATGTTTTTTTACCGCCATCAGGCCAGACCAAAAATGTGAGTCACCAGGTTTTCAATATGCCTAGGACAACGCTTTTTGGCCTACGTACTTATTGCGCAACAGGGTTTGCCAAACACCATCCTCGGTAAGTAGCTTGAACAGCCATTTACTGAGCAAGGCATCATTTTTAACCTGGAGGTCCTGAACACCTAAACCTCCCTTGTCTTTTAATCGACAAACCACACTCCATTTGATTACCCTATACTTTTTATTTTCACTATCTCCTTGCCAAAAGAATCTGGATATGAAGTAATCTAGTCTTTGCAGAACCCCTTTGGGAGTTTGAAAAAAATGAGAGCATGTAGAGAACCATGTTTGTGAGAACAGAATTGATTAAAACTAGTCGCCCTCCAACGGAGAGCAACTTGCCTTTCCAACTGCTCAACCGTTTCTTCAATCGCTCTTCAACATGTTTCCACTCCGCATTAGTGAGACGCCGATAATGAATCGGAATTCCCAAATATTTAACCAGGAATTGGCCTTGTGCACAACCGAACAAGTCAGGATATTGTGCAGCCACCTCCTTGGCTTCTTCGAAACAGAACGATTCACTTTTATGGAAGTTAATTTTCAGACCTGACATTTGCTCAAAAGCTGAAAGCAATAGTTTCATATTTTTAGCCTTATCTAGGTCATGTTCCATAAAAAGAATTGTATCATCGGCATATTGCAAGATAGAGAGTCCGCCATCCAGAAGATGTGGCACTACTCCCGCAATTTGACCGTCCTGTTTGGCGCGTTTGATCAAAGTAGCCAACATGTCAGCAACAATGTTAAATAACATTGGAGACACTAGGTCACCCTGCCGTCATCCCTTTTTAGTTTGGAAGTAATGACCTACATCATCATTGACTTTTATAGCCACACTACCTCTAGTAACGAAATTTTGGACCCATTCACGCCATTTATCTGAGAAACCTTTCATTCTTAGGGTCTGTTGGAGAAATGACCATTTGACTTTGTCGTATGCCTTTTCAAAGTCGATTTTAAATACTACTCCACTCATGTTCTTCCGGTGTATCTCGTGGACGGTCTCGTGAAGGATTACTACTCCATCGAGTATATTTCGTCCTTGCATGAAAGCCGTTTGGGATGGCTGAACAACATGATCGGCGACCGTGTTGAACTTATTAGTCACAACTTTGGTGAAGATTTTGAAGTTGACAATAAGGAGGCAGATCGATTTGAACTGTTGAATCTGTTCAGCCTCCTTAGTCTTTGGCAACAAAACAATCTCGCCAAAATTAAGCCTAGATAGGTCTAGTTGGACGGCATGAAAAAATGAACAACTCCATTAGGTCAGTCTTGATGACATCCTAGAAGTTCTGATAGAACTCCGCGGGGAAACCATCAGGGCATGGAGCTTTGTTATGTTCTATTTGGAACACCGCAGCTCGCACCTCCTCTTCAGAGAAAGGTGCCGTCAGGATATCATTCTCTTCTTCTGTGACTTGTGGAATGTCATCTGTTCGGGTCTCATCTAGAGTGAAGTTCCCTTCCTCTGGAGCTCCAAACAGACACTTGTAGTATTTGGTTATATAATGCTTGAGCTCTGCCTGACCCTTGATCCGTCCCTCATCCTGTTGGAGGCTAAAAATACACTTCATCCTATGCCGCCCATTGGTGACCATTTGGAAATATCGTGTATTGTTGTCTCCCTCCAAGATGAATTGGGCACCTGATCTTTGATACCACTTGATTTCCTCTTCTCGCAATAGACGTGCAATATGCTCATCGGATTGATTTTTCATATCAATCTCCTGTTGAGACAAAATGCGAGTCTCTGCTATTTTGTTGAGGTCATCTATAATAGTGGAAAGGCGTTGCTTTTCTTTTTTATACATACCACTTGTGTGTTTGGCCCATCCAGTTAGGAACTGCCTCATGGCTCGAATTTTGAAGTACCATCTTTGAATCAGTGTGCGACCAACGACAGGCCTCTCCCATAAATTCTTAACTATATCCGCAAACCATCCCAATTCAAATTTGAATGGACGGCAAACAGTGGGAGAGCCAGTAGAGTTAGAATCAAGAATGACAGGTGCATGGTCCGAAAGTGACTCAATATGCTCTTGGGCATGCACTATTACCATAGGGAATTTTAATTCCCACTCGGTATCCATGAGTACCCGATCGAGTTTCTCGTATGTCGGCACCGGACGGTTGTTGGCCCAAGTGAATTGTCGCCCCGACATACTAGCTTCTCGAAGATTCAAACTGTCAATTACAACGTTGAATAAGAAAGGCTAGTGTGTGTCAAAACGATCATTATTTTTCTCTTCCTGGTATCTAAGGATATTGAAGTCACCTCCAATAAGCATTGGATGGGGGTTATCCTTAGCCAAGTTCACCAATTCCCGAAGGAAAGTAGATTTATTCTCATCTTGGGCAGCCCCATAGACTGCGACCAGGCTCCATGTATAATTGTCAGCTCTATTTCGTAGGTGGCATTTGATGTGAAATTCACCAACCGAAAAAGCTAACAAGTCCATGGTTGTGGTCTGTATCCCAAGTAAGATTCCTCCAGACCTTCCACGTGGTGGTAAGTGTCGGGGAACGCAATAATTTCAAAAAAATTCCTACGCACACACAAGATCCATCTAGGTGATGCATAGCAACGAGAGGGGAGAGTGTTGTCCACGTACCCTCGTAGACCGAAAGCGGAAGCGTTATGACAACGCGGTTGATGTAGTCGTACATCTTCACGATCCGACTGATCCTAGCACCGAAGGTACGGCACCTCCCGCGATCTACACACGTTCAGCTCGGTGACGTCCCACGAACTCTAGATCCAGCTAAGGTCGAGAGAGAGTTTCGTCAGCACAACAGCGCGATGACGGTGATGATGAAGTTACCGACGCAGTGCTTCGCCTAAGCTCTACAACGATATGACCGAGGTGGAATCTGTGGAGGGGGGCACCGCACACGGCTAAACAATCAACTTGTGTCCTTATGGGGTGCCCCCTCCCCCGTATATAAAGGAGTGGAAGAGGGGGAGGGCCGGCCCTCTCATGCCGCGCCCAAGGGGGGAGTCCTACTCCTGGTGGGAGTAGGATTCCCCTTTCCCTTGTTGGAGTAGGAGAGGAAGGAAGAGGGAGATATAGGGAAGGAAAGGGGGGCGGCCCCCTACCCAATTCGGATTGGGCTTGGGGGCGCCCTCCACCTTGGCTGCCTCCTCCTCTCTCCCACTAAGGCCCAATAACGCCCATACACTCGGGGGGGGGGGGGGGGTTCGGTAACCCCCCGGTACTATGGTAAATGCCCGAACTCACCTACCATTCTGATGTCCAAACATAGCCTTCCAATATATCAATATTTATGTCTCGACCATTTCGAGACTCCTCGTCATGTCCGTGATCATATCCGGGACTCCGAACTACCTTCTGTACATCAAAACACATAAACTCATAATACCGATCGTTACCGAATGTTAAGCGTGCAGACCCTACGGGTTTGAGAACTATGTAGACATGACCGAGACTCACTTCCGGTCAATAACCAATAGCGGAACCTGGATGCTCATATTGGTTCCTACATATTCTATGAAGATCTTTATCGGTCAAACCGCATAACAATATACGTTGTTCCCTTTGTCATCAGTATGTTACTTGCCTGAGATTCGATAGTCGGTATCTCAATACCTAGTTCAATCTCGTTACCGGCAAGTCTCTTTACTCAATCCGTAATGCATCATACCGCAACCATCTCATTAGTAACATTGCTTGCAAGGCTTATAGTGATGTGCATTACTGAGAGGGCCCATAGATACCTCTCCGATAAACGGAGTGACAAATCGTAATCTCGATCTATGCCAACTCAACAAACACCATCGGAGACACCTGTAGAGCATCTTTATAGTCACCCAGTTACGTTGTGTCATTTGATAGCACACTAAGTGTTCCTCCGGTATTCGGGAGTTGCATAATCTCATAGTCATAGGAACATGTATAAGTTATGGAGAAAGAAATAGCAATAAACTAAACGATCATAGTGCTAAGTGATACGTCTCCAACGTATCTGCAATTTTTGATTGCTCCATGCTATTATATTATCTATTTTGGATGTTAATGGGCTTTATTTTACACTTCTATATCATTTTTGGGACTAACCTACTAACCGGAGGCCCAACCCAAATTGCTGTTTTTTTCCTATTTAGGGTTTCAGAGAAAAGGAATATCAAACGGACTCCAAATGGAATGAAACCTTCGGGAACGTGATTTTCTCAACAAACGTGATCCAGGAGACTTGGAGTGGCCATCAAGAAACAAGGGAGGAAGGCACGAGGCAGGGGGTCACGCCTACCCCCCTGGCGCACCCTCCACCCTCGTGGGCCCTCCGTTGCTCCACCGACAAACTTCTTCCTCCTATATATATCCACGTACCGCCCAAACATCCAGGAGCACCACGAAAACCTAATTCCACCGCCGCAACCTTCTGTACTCGAGAGATCCCATCTCGAGGCCTTTTCCGGAGCTCCGCCGGAGGGGGCATTGATCACGGAGGGCCTCTACATCAACTCCATGGCCTCTCCGGTGATGTGTGGGTAGTTTACTTCAGACCTATGGGTCGATAGTTATTAGCTAGATGGCTTCTTCTCTCTCTTTGGATCTCAATACAAAGTTCTCCTCGATTCTCTTGGAGATCTATTCGATGTAATCTTCTTTTGCGGTGTGTTTGTCGAGATCCGATGAATTGTGGGTTTATGATCCAGACTATCTATGAACAATATTTGATTCTCCTCTGAATTCTTTTATGTATGATTGGTTTATCTTTGCAAGTCTCTTCGAATTATCAGTTTGGTTTGGCCTACTAGATTGATCTTTCTTGCAATGGGAGAAGTGCTTAGCTTTGGGTTAAATCTTGCGGTGCTCGATCCCAGTGATAGAAAGGGAACCGACACATATTGTATTGTTGCCATCGAGGATAAAAAGATGGGGTTTATATCATATTGCATGAGTTTATCCCTCTACATCATGTCATCTTCCTTAAAGCATTACTCTGTTCTTATGAACTTAATACTCTAGATGCATGCTGGATAGCGGTGGATGTGTGGAGTAATAGTAGTAGATGCAGAATCGTTTCTCTCTATTTGTCTCGGACGTGATGCCTATATACATGATCATACCTAGATATTCTCATAACTATGCTCAATTCTATCAATTGCTCGACAGTAATTCGTTTACCCACCGCAATACTTATGCTCTTGAGAGAAGCCACTAGTGAAACCTATGGCCCCCGGGTCTATCTTTCATCATATTAATCTTCTAATACCTAGTTATTTCCTTTGCCATTTATTTTACTTTGCATCTTTATCCTAAAAATACCAAAATTATTATCTTATCACATCTATCAGATCTCACTATCGTAAGTGACCGTGAAGGGCTTGACAACTCCTTTATCGCGTTGGTTGCGAGGTTCTTATTTGTTTGTGTAGGTGCGTGGGACTTGAGCGTGATCTCCTACTGGATTGATACCTTGGTTCTCAAAAACTGAGGGAAATACTTACGCTACTTTGCTGCATCACCCTTTCCTCTTCAAGAGAAAACCAACGCAGTGCTCAAGAGGTAGCAAGAAGGATTTCTGGCGCCGTTGCCGGGGAGATTCGCGCCAAGCCAAGTCAAGACACACCAAGTACCCATCACAAACTCTTATCCCTCACATTACATTATTTGCCATTTGCCTCTCCTTTTCCTCTCCCCCACTTCACCCTTGCCGTTTTATTCGCCCTCTCTTTCCATCCGCCTCTTTTTCCTTCCTGCCTTCTGTGTGCTTGTTCTTTTTGCAATCTGTAACTGGGGAGGTTATCATTGATAAGGATAATAATATGGAAAAATTTGATGCTTTTGATGACCCTCCTAATAATCCTACTATTTTACATACTAAAAAGTTTCGGATTGGTAGCGGTAATATTATTGGGAAGGGAGTTATCCAAGATTTTTTTACTTGTGCCGGTGCTTTGCCTTCTATGGGTAGTTCTATCCTTCATAGAACTAGTAGTCTTGCGGACGCTATCGCCATGCTTGTAGTTGAACTTGAAAGGCAATTTATGCACATGCATCCTCGCATGCAAAGGATTTTCGTAGAATTTTCTAATATTGAGCATTCTTCTGTTAAGCGTGCCGCTACTATCTTTTTGGCTCATGAGTTCAGATTTATAATAAAAGAGGCCAAAGAAATCTTTGCGCACTATAGGGTGGACACTGGCCGTCCTCCCATAGAGGCAATCCTCTTTGATCAAGAAGAAATAATGCGTTTTCAATCTTTAGACTATGTTGCTTTTAATGAGAACCTTAGAAAAAAGGTCCCTACCAATGTTCTAGTTGATATAATTTCCAAACTTAATAATGATTTTTCTATTTGAAATAATGAGCTAGGATATTCTCTCGAATATAGGCTCACTAAGTTTTGTCAAAAGAACGCTTATAATGATGAATTGATTGTGCAATATGAAGGGCCAAAGGAGGAACCTGTACCTCCCAAAATTGATCTTGGGGACTTCTGTCGCATTAAATTTAGCCCTTTTGATTACTTTTGCTTGCCTCAAAGAAAACTTGCTGCTGAACATAGAGAATATGAAATGAGTTTTTGTGATCTATCCTATTATTATGGCAATACCTAGATCTACCTTCGCTTTTATGCCTAGCTAGGGTCGTTAAACGATAGCGCTTGTTGGGAGGCAACCCAATTTTATTTTTATTCCTTGATTTTTGCTCCTGTTTAGTAATAAATAATTTATCTAGCCTCTGTTTTAGTTGTGTTTTTGTGTTTAATTAGTGTTTGTGCCAAGTAGAACCGTTGGGAAGACTTGGGGAAAGTCTTTTTGATCTTGCTGTAAAAAACAGAAACTTTAGCGCTCACGAGAATTGATGCCATTTTTATTTGGAAGGTTCTATATAGTTAATTCTTTTTGAAGATGATTAACAGATAAATTCCTCACCTCCAGCAATTTATTTTAGAATTTTTGGTGTTCCATAACTTGCGTTAGATACAGATTACTACAGACTGTTCTGTTTTTGACAGATTCTGTTTTTCTTGTGTTGTTTGCTTATTTTGACGAATCTATGGCTAGTAAAAGAGTTTATAAACCATAGAGAAGTTGGAATACAACAAATAAATAATGAGTTAATTAAAGTACCTTGAAGTGGTGTTTTGTTTTCTTTCGCTAACGAAGCTCACGAGATTTTCTATTTTGAGTTATGTGTTGTGAAGTTTTCAATTTTTGGGTAAAGATTTGATGGATTATGGAACAAAGAGTGGCAAGAGCCTAAGCTTGGGGATGCCCATGGCACCCAAGGTAAAATTCAAGGACACCAAAAAGCCTAAGCTTGGGGATGCCCCGGAAGGTATCCCCTCTTCCGTCTTCGTCTATCGGTAACTTTACTTGGAGCTATATTTTTATTCACCACATGATATGTGTTTTGCTTGGAGCGTCTTGTATGATTTGAGTCTTTGCCTTTTAGTTTACCACAATCATCCTTGCTGTACACATCTTTTGAGAGAGACTCACATGAATTGAAATTTATTAGAATACTCTATGTGTTTCACTTATATCTTTTGAGCTATATAGTTTTTGCTCTACTGCTTCACTTATATCTTTTAGAGCACGGTGGTGGATTTGTTTTATAGAAACTATTGTTCTGTCATGCTTCACTTATATTATTTTGAGATTCCTTTAGAACAACATGGCAATAATAAAACTTTCATACAAGTGCATTGAATACTATGAGAAGTTTGATACTTGATAATTCTTTTGAGATATGGAGATGGTGATATTAGAGTCATGCTAGTTGAGTTGTAGTGAACTTGAGAAATACTTGTGTTGAAGTTTGTGATTCCCGTAGCATGCACGTATGGTGAACCGTTATGTGATGAAGTCAGAGCATGATTTATTTATTGATTGTCTTCCTTATGAGTGGCGGTCGGGGATGAGCGATGGTCTTTTCCTACCAATCTACCCCCCTAGGAGCATGCGCGTAATACTTTGTTTCGATAACTAATAGATTTTTGCAATAAGTATGTGAGTTCTTTATGACTAATGTTGAGTCCATGGATTATACACACTCTCACCCTTCCACCATTGCTAGCCTCTCTAGTATCACGCAACTTTCGCCGGTACCATAAACCCACCATGTACCTTCCTCAAAACAGCTACCATACCTACCTATTATGGCATTTCCATAGCCATTCTGAGATATATTGCCATGCAACTTTCCACCGTTCCGTTATTATGACACGCTTCATCATTGTCATATTGCTCGCATGATCATGTAGTTGACATCGTATTTGTGGCAAAGCCACCGTTCATAATTCTTCATACATGTCACTCATGCATCATTGCACATCCCGGTACACTGCCAGAGGCATTCACATAGAGTCATATTTTGTTCTAATTCTTGAGTTGTAAGTAAATAAAGTGTGATGATCATCATTATTAGAGCATTGTCCCAAGTGAGAAAAGGATGATGGAGACTATGATTCCCCCACAAGTCGGGATGAGACTTCAGACGAAAAAAATGAAAAAAGGGGAAGGCCATAAAAAAGAAGAAGGCCCCCAAAAAAATATGAGAGAAAAAGAGAGAAGGGACAATGCTACTATCCTTTTTCCACACTTGTGCTTCAAAGTAGCACCATGTTCTTCATGATAGAGAGTCTCCTATGATATCATTTTCATATACTAGTGGGAATTTTTCATTATATAACTTGGCTTGTATATTACAATGACGGGCTTCCTCAAAATGCCCTAGGTCTTCGTGAGCAAGCAAGTTGGATGCACACCCACTTAGTTTCTTTTGTTCAGATTTCATATACTTATAGCTCTAGTGCATCCGTTGCATGGCAATCCCTACTCACTCACATTGATATCTATTAATGGGCATCTCCATAGCCCGTTGATATGCCTAGTTGATGTGAGACTATCTTCTCCTTTTTGTCTTCTCCACAACCACCATTCTATTCCACCATAGTGCTATATCCATGGCTCATGCTCATATATTGCGTGAAGATTGAAAAAGTTTGATAATATCAAAAGTATGAAACAATTGCTTGGCTTGTCATCGGGGTTGTGCATGATTTAAATATTTTGTGTGGTGAAGATAGAGCATAGCCAGACTATATGATTTTGCTTTCTTTGGCCATGTTATTTTGAGAAGACATAATTGCTTAGTTAGTATGCTTAAAGTATTATTATTTTTATGTCAATATTAAACTTTTATCTTGAATCTCTCGGATCTGAACATTCATGTCACAATAAAGAAAAATTACATTGAGAAATATGTTAGAAAGCATTCCACATAAAAAATTCTTCTTTTATCATGTACCTACTCGAGGACGAGCAGGAATTAAGCTTGGGGATGCTTGATACGTCTACAACGTATCTATAATTTTTGATTGCTCCATGCTATTGTATTATCTATTTTGGATGTTAATGGGCTTTATTTTACACTTTTATATCATTTTTGGGACTAACCTACTAACCGGAGGCCCAACCCAAATTGCTGTTTTTTTGCCTATTTTAGGGTTTCGGAGAAAAGGAATATCAAACGGAGTCCAAACGGAATGAAACCTTCGGGAACATGATTTTCTCAACAAACGTGATCCAGGAGACTTGGAGTGGCCGTCAAGAAACAAGGGAGGAAGGCACGAGGCAGGGGGGCACGCCTACCCCCCTGGGCGCGCCCTCCACCCTCGTGGGCCCTCCTTTGCTCCACCGACGTACTTCTTCCTCCTATATATATCCACGTACCCCCAAACATCCAGGAGCACCACGAAAACCTAATTCCACCGCCGCAACCTTCTGTACTCGTGAGATCCCATCTCGGGGCCTTTTCCAGAGCTCCGCCGGAGGGGGCATTGATCATGGAGGGCCTCTACATCAACTCCATGGCCTCTCCGGTGATGTGTGAGTAGTTTACTTCAGACCTACGGGTCCATAGTTATTAGCTAGATGGCTTCTTCTCTCTCTTTGGATCTCAATACAAAGTTCTCCTCGATTCTCTTGGAGATCTATTCGATGTAATCTTCTTTTGCGGTGTGTTTGTCGAGATCCAATGAATTGTGGGTTTATGATCCAGATTATCTATGAACAATATTTGATTCTCCTCTGAATTCTTTTATGTATGATTGGTTTATCTTTGCAAGTCTCTTCGAATTATCAGTTTGGTTTGGCCTACTAGATTGATCTTTCTTGCAATGGGAGAAGTGCTTAGCTTTGGGTTAAATCTTGCGGTGCTCGATCCCAGTGACAGAAAGGGAACCGACACGTATTGTATTATTGCCATCGAGGATAAAAATATGGGGTTTATATCATATTGCATGAGTTTATCCCTCTACATCATGTCATCTTCCTTAAATCATTACTCTGTTCTTATGAACTTAATACTCTAGATGCATACTGGATAGCGGTCGATGTGTGGAGTAATAGTAGTAGATGCAGAATCGTTTCACTCTACTTGTGTCAGACGTGATGCCTATATACATGATCATACCTAGATATTCTCATAACTATGCTCAATTCTATCAATTGCTCGACAGTAATTCGTTTACCCACCGTAATACTTATGCTCTTGAGAGAAGCCACTAGTGAAACCTATGGCCCCCGGGTCTATCTTTCATCATATTAATCTTCCAATACTTAGTTATTTCCTTTGCCATTTATTTTACTTTGCATCTTTATCCTAAAAATACCAAAAATATTATCTTATCATATCTATCAGATCTCACTCTCTTAAGTGGCTGTGAAGGGCTTGACAACCCCTTTATCGCGTTGGTTGTGAGGTTCTTATTTGTTTGTGTAGGTGCGTGGGACTTGAGCGTGATATCCTACTGGATTGATACCTTGGTTCTCAAAAACTGAGGGAAATACTTACGCTACTTTGCTGCATCACCCTTTCCTCTTCAAGGGAAAACCAACGCAGTGCTCAAGAGGTAGCACTAAGCTAACGGATGGTTCAAGTCAATCACATCATTCTCTAATGATGTGATCTCGTTCATCAAATGACAACTCTTGTCCATGGCTAGGAAACTTAACCATCTTTGATTAACGAGCTAGTCAATTAGAGGCATACTAGTGACACTCTATATGTCTATGTATTCACACATGTAGTAAGTTTCTGGTTAATACAATTCGAGCATGAATAATAAACATTTATCATGATATAAGGAAATATAAATAACAACTTTATTATTGCCTCTAGGGCATATTTCCTTCAGTCTCCCACTTGCACTAGAGTCAAAAATCTAGATTACATAGTAACGATTCTAACACCCATGGAGTCTTGGTGCTGATCATGTTTTGCTGGTGAGAGAGGCTTAGTTAATAGGTATGCAACATTCAGATCCGTATGTATCTTGCAAATCTCCATGTCTCTCTCCTTGACTTGATCGCGGATGGAATTCAAGCATCTTTTGATGTGCTTGGTTCTCTTGTGAAATCTGGATTCCTTTGCCAAGGCAATTGCACCCGTGTTGTCACAAAAGATTTTCATTGGACCCGATGCACTAGGTATGACACCTAGATCAGATATGAACTCCTTCATCCAGACTCCTTTATTTTCTGCTTCCGAAGCAGCTATGTACTTCGCTTCACACGTAGATCCTGCCACAATGCTCTTCTTGGAAATACACCAACTGACAGCTCCACCATTCTATAAAAATACGTATCCGGTTTGTGACTTAGAGTCACCCGGATCAGTGTCAAAGGTTGCATCGACGTAACCGTTTACGACGAGCTCTTTGTCACCTCCATAAACGAGAAACATATCCTTAGTCCTTTTCAGGTATTTCAGGATGTTCTTGACCACTGTCCAGTGATCCACTCCTATATTACTTTGGTACCTCCCTGCTAAACTAATAGCAAGGCACACATCAGGTCTGGTACACAACATTGCATACATGATAGAACCTATGGCTGAAGCATAGGGAATGACTTTCATTTTCTCTCTATCTTCTGCAGTGGTCGGGCATTGAGTCTGACTCAACTTCACACCTTGTAATACAAGCAAGAACCCTTTCTTTGCTTGATCCATTTTGAACTTCTTCAAAACTTTATCAAGGTATGTGCTTTGTGAAAGTCCAATTAAGCGTCTTGATCTATCTCTATAGATCTTGATGCCCAATATATAAGCAGCTTCACCGAGGTCTTTCATTGAAAAATTCTTATTCAAGTATCCTTTTATGCTATTCAGAAATTTAGTATCATTTTTGATCAACAATATGTCATCTACATATAATATCGAAAATGCTACAGAGCTCCCACTCACTTTCTTGTAAATACAGGCTTCTCCAAAAGTCTGTATAAAACCATATGCTTTGATCACACTATCAAAACGTATATTCCAACTCCGAGAGGCTTGCACCAGTCCATAAATGGATCGCCGGAGCTTCCACACTTTGTTAGCACCTTTTGGATCGACAAAACCTTCTGGTTGTATCATATACAACTCTTCTTTAAGATATCCATTAAGGAATGCAAATTTGACATCCATTTGCCAAATTTCATAATCATAAAATGCGGCAATTGCTAACATGATTCGAACAGACTTAAGCATCGCTACAGGTGAGAAGGTCTCATCCTAGTCAACTCCTTGAACTTGTCAAAAACCTTTTGCAACAAGTCGAGCTTTGTAGACAGTAATATTACCGTCAGCGTCAGTCTTCTTCTTGAAGATCCATTTATTTTCTATGGCTTGCCGATCATCGGGCAAGTCAACCAAAGTCCACACTTTGTTCTCATACATGGATCCCATCTCAGATTTCATGGCCTCAAGTCATTTTGCGGAATCTGGGCTCATCATCGCTTCCTCATAGTTCGTAGGTTTGTCATCGTCAAGTAACATGACTTCCAGAACAGGATTACCGTACCCCTATGGTGCGGATCTTACTCTGGTTGACCTACGAGGTTCGGTAGTAACTTGATTAGAAGTTTCATGATCATCATCATTAGCTTCCTCACTTACTGGTGTAGAAATCACTGGAATTGATTTCTGTGACAAATTACTTTCCAATAAGGGAGTAGGTACAATTACCTCGTCAAGTTCTACTTTCCTCCCACTCACTTCTTTCGAGAGAAACTCCTTCTGTAGAAAGGATCCATTCTTAGCAATGAATATCTTGCCTTTGGATCTGTGATAGAAGGTGTACCCAACAGTCTCCTTTGGGTATCCTATGAAGACACATTTCTCCGATTTGGGTTCGAGCTTATCAGGTTGAAGCATTTTCACATAAGCATCGCAACACCAAACTTTAAGAAACTACAACTAGGGTTTCTTGCCAAACCACAGTTCATAAGGTGTCATCTCAATGGATTTCGATGGTGCCCTATTTAACGTGAATGCAGCCGTCTCTAAAGCATAACCCCAAAACGATAGCGGTAAATCAGTAAGAGACATCATAGATTGCACCATATCTAATAAAGTGCGGTTACGACGTTCGGACACACCATTACGCTGTGGTGTTCCAGGTGGCGTGAGTTGCGAAACTATTCCGCATTGTTTCAAATGAAGACCAAACTCATAACTCAAATATTCACCTCCACGATCAGATCGTAGAAACTTAATTTTCTTGTTACGATTATTTTCCACTTCACTCTGAAATTCTTTAAACTTTTCAAATGTTTCAGACTTATGTTTCATTAAGTAGATATACCCATATCTTCTCAAATCATTTGGGAAGGTTAGAAAATAACTATACCTGCCACGAGCATCAATACTCATTGGACCGCATACATCAGTATGTATAATTTCCAATAAGTCTGTTGCTCGTTCCATTGTTCTGGAGAACGGAGTCTTAGTCATCTTGCCCATGAGGCATGGTTTGCAAGCATCGAGTGATTCCAAAATTCCATCAGCATGGAGTTTCTTCATGCGCTTTACACCAATATGACCTAAATGGCAGTGCCACAAATAAGTTGCACTTTCATTATTAAACTTATATCTTTTGGCTTCAATACTATTTATATGTCTATCACTACTATCGAAATTTAGTAAAAATAGACCACTCATCAAGGGTGCATGGCCATAAAAGATATTACTCATATAAATAGAACAACCATTATGCTCTGATTTAAATTAATAACTGTCTCGCATCAAACAAGATCTAGATATAATGTTCATGCTTAACGCTGGCACCAGATAACAATTATTCAGGTCTAATACTAATCCCGAAGGTAGATGTAGGGGTAGCGTGCCGATGGCTATCACATCGACTTTGGAACCATTTCCCACGCGCATCGTCACCTCGTCCTTAGCCAATCTTCGCTTAATCTGTAGCCCCTGTTTCGAGTTGCAAATATTAGCAACAGAACCAGTATCAAATACCCAGGCGCTACTGCGAGTATTAGTAAGGTACACATCAATAACATGTATATCAAATATACCTTTCACTTTGCCATCCTTCTTATCCGCCAAATACTTGGGGCAGTTCCGCTTCCAGTGACCAGTTAATTTGTAGTAGAAACACTCAGTCTCAGGTTTAGGTCCAGACTTGGGCTTCTTCACTTGAGCAACAACTTGCTTGCTGTTCTTCTTGAAGTTCCCCTTCTTCCCTTTGCCCTTCTTCTTGAAACTGGTGGTCTTGTTGACCATCAACACTTGATGCTCCTTCTTGATTTCTACCTCCGCAGCCTTTAGCATTGCGAAGAGCTCGGGAATTGTCTTATCTATCCCTTGCATATTATAGTTCATCATGAAGCTCTCGTAGCTTGGTGGCAGTGATTGAAGAACTCTATCAATGACACTATCACCAGGAAGAGTAACTCCCAGCTGAGTCAAGTGATTGTGGTACCCAGACATTCTAAGTATATGTTCACTGACAAAACAATTCTCCTCCATTTTGTAGCCGTAGAACTTATTGGAGACTTCATATCTCTCAATCCGGGCATTTGCTTGAAATATTAACTTCAACTCCTGGAACATCTCATATGCTCCATGACGTTCAAAATGTCGTTGAAGTCTCGGTTCTAAGCGGTAAAGCATGGCACACTGAACTATCGAGTAGTCATCAGCTTTGCTCTGCCAGACGTTCATAACATCTGGTGTTGCTCCTGCAGTGGGTTTGGCACCTAGCGGTGCTTACATGACGTAATTCTTCTATGCAACAATGAGGATAATCCTCAAGTTACGGACCCAGTCCGTGTAGTTGCTACCATCATCTTTCAACTTAGCTTTCTCTAGGAACGCATTAAAATTCAACGGAACAACAACATGGGCCATTTATCTACAACAACATAGACATGCAAAATACTATTAGGTACTAAGTTCATGATAAATTAAAGTTCAATTAATCATATTACTTAAGAACTCCCACTTAGATTGACATCCCTCCAATCATCTAAGTGATCACGTGATCCATATCAACTAAACCATGTCCGATCATCACGTGAGATGGAGTAGTTTTCAATGGTGAACATCACTATGTTGATCATATCTACTATATGATTCACGCTCGACCTTTCGGTCTCAATGTTTCGAGGCCATATCTGCATATGCTAGGTTCGTCAAGTTTAACCCGAGTATTCTGCTTGTGCAAAACTGGCTTGCACCCGTTGTATGTGAACGTAGAGCTTATCACACGCGATCATCACGTGGTGTCATGGCACGACGAACTGTAGCAATGGTGCATACTCAGGGAGAACACTTATACCTTGAAATTTAGTGAGAGATCATCTTATAATGCTACCGCCGTATTAAGAAAAATAAGATGCATAAAGGATAAACATCGCATGCAATCAATATAAGTGATATGATATGGCCATCATCATCTTGTGCTTTCGATCTCCATCTCCAAAGCACCGTCATGATCACCATCGTCACCAGCTTGAAACCTTGATCTCCATCGAAGCATCATTGTCGTCTCACCAACTATTGCTTCTACGACTATCGCTACCGCTTAGTGATAAAGTAAAGCAATTACATGGCGATTGCATTTCATACAATAAAGCGACAACCATATGCCTCCTGCCAGTTGCCAATAACTGTGTTACAAAACATGATCATCTCATACAACAATTTATATAATCACATCTTGACCATATCACATCACAACATGCCCTGCAAAAACAAGTTAGACGTCCTCTACTTTGTTGTTGCAAGTTTTACGTGGCTGTTACGGGCTTAGCAAGAACCGTTCTTACCTACGCATTAAAAACCATAATGTGGTATAGTGATTGCTTTTTGATATTCAGAAAGAACCCTTTTCATTAAATTTGATTCAACTAAAGTTGGAGAAACTGACACCCGCCAGCCACCTGTGTGCAAAGCATGTCGGTAGAACCAGTCTCATGAACGCGATCATGTAATGTCGGTCCGGGCCGCTTCATCCAACAATACCGCTGAATCAAGAAACAACTAGTGACGACAAGCAATATGTATATACCCACGCCCACAACTCCTATGTGTTCTACTCGTGCATATAACATCTACGCATAGACCTGGCTCGGATGCCACTGTTGGGGAACACAGTATTTCAAAAAAATTCCTACGATCATGCAAGATCTATCTAGGGATGCATAGCAACAAGATGGGAGAGTGTGTCTATGTACCCTCGTAGACCAAAAGCGGAAGCATTAAGTAACGTGGTTGATGTAGTCGAACGTCTTTGCGATCCAACCAATCAAGTACCGAACGCACGGCACCTCCGCGATCTGCACACGTTTAGCTCAGTGATGTTCCTCGAACTCTATATCCAGCTGAGGCCGAGGGAGAGTTTCGTCAGCACGATGGCGTGGTGACGGTGATGATGAAGTTACCGACGCAGGGCTTCGCCTAAGCACTACGACAATATGACCGAGGTGGAAATCTATGGAGGGGGGCACCACACACGTCTAATAAATCAACTTGTGTGTCTATGGGGTGCCCCCCTCCCCCGTATATAAAGGAGTGGAGGAGGGGAGGGCCGGCCTCCTATGGCACGTCCCGAGGGGGGGATTCCTACTCCTAGTAGGAGTAGGTTTCCCCCCTTCCCTAGTTGGAGTAGGAGAAGAAGGAGGAGGGAGAGGGAGAGAAGGAAAGGGGGGCCGCCCCCTTCCCAATTCGGATTGGGCTTCGGGATGCTACCTCTTGAGCATGCGCTGGTTTTCCCTTGAAGAGGAAAGGGTGATGCAGCACAGTAGCGTAAGTATTTCCCTTAGTTTTTGAGAACCAAGGTATCAATCCAGTAGGAGACTACACGCAAGTCGCCTAGTACCACCACAAACAAATAAGAACCTTGCAACCAACGCGATAAAGGGGTTGTCAATCCCTTCACGGCCACTTGCAAAAGTGAGATCTGATAAAGATAATAAGATAAATATTTTTGGTATTTTTGTTGTATAGATTGAAAATTAAAGATTGCAAAATAAATAGTAAACTATAATTGTAGATCGAAAACTTATATGATGTAAAGTAGACCCGGGGGACATAGTTTCACTAGCGGCTTCTCTCAATATATCATATATTACGGTGGGTGAACAAATTACTGCCGAGCAATTGATAGAAAATCGCATAGTTATGATGATATCTAGGCATGATCATGAACATAGGCATCACGTCCGTGTCAAGTAGACCGAAACGATTCTGCATCTACTACAATTACTCCACACATCGACCGCTATCCAACATGCATCTAGAGTATTAAGTTCATAAGAACAGAGTAACACATTAGGCAAGATGACATGATGTAGAGGGATAAACTCAAGCAATATGATATAAACCCCATCTTTTTATCCTCGATGGCAACAATACAATACATGTCTTGCTGCCCCTACTGTCACTAGGAAAGGACACCCGAAGATTGAACCCAAAGCTAAGCACTTCTCCCATTGCAAGAAAGATCAATCTAGTAGGCCAAACCAAACTTATAATTCAAAGATACTTGCAAAGATATCAAATCATGCATATAAGAAATCACAGAAGAATCAAATATTGTTCATAGATAATCTTAATCATATAGTCTGGCTATGCTCTATCTTCATCACACAAAATATTTCAATCATGCACAACCCCGATGACAAGCCAAGCAATTTTTTCATACTTTTGATGTTCTCAAACTTTTTCAACTTTCATGCAATACATGAGCGTGAGCCATGGATATAGCACTATAGGTGGAATAGAATGGTGGTTGTGGAGAAGACAAAAAGGAGAAGATAGTCTCACATCAACTAGGCGTATCAACGGGCTATGGATATGCCCATCTATAGCTATCAATGTGAGTGAGTAGGGATTGCCATGCAACGGATGCACTAGAGCTATAAGTGTATGAAAGCTCAACAAAAGAAACTAAGTGGGTGTGCATCCAACTCACTTGCTCACGAAGACCTAGGGCATTTTGAGGAAGCCTATCATTGCAATATACAAGCCAAGTTCTATAATGAAAAATTCCCACTAGTAAATGAAAGTGACAAAATAGGAGACTCTCTATCATGAAGATCATGGTGCTACTTTGAAGCACAAGTGTGGAAAAAGGATAGTAGCATTGCCCCTTCTCCCTTTTTCTCTCATTTTTTTATTTGGGCCTTTTTTCTCTTTTTTTATGGTATCTTTTTTTTTCGTCCGGAATCTCATCCCGACTTGTGAGGGAATCATAGTCTCTCCATCATCCTTTCCTCACATGGGACAATGCTCTAATAATGAAAATCATCACACTCTTATTTACTTACAACTCAAGAATTACAACTCGATACTTAGAACAAAATATGACTCTATCTGAATGCCTCCGGCGGTGTACCGGGATGTGCAATGAATCAAGAGTGACATGTATGAAATTATGAACGCTGGCTTTGCCACAAATACGATGTCAACTACATGATCATGCAAAGCAATATGACAATGATGAAGCGTGTCATAATAAACGAAACGGTGGAAAGTTTCATGGCAGTATATCTCGGAATGGCTATGGAAATGCCATAATAGGTAGGTATGGTGGCTGTTTTGAGGAAGGTATATGGTGGGTTTATGGTACCGGCGAAAGTTGCGCGGTACTAGTGAGGCTAGGAATGGTGGAAGGGTGAGAGTGCGTATAATCCATGGACTCAACATTAGTCATAAAGAACTCACATACTTATTGCAAAAATCTATTAGTTATCGAAACAAAGTACTATGCGCATGCTCCTAGGGGGATAGATTGGTAGGAAAAGACCATCGCTCGTCCCCGACCGCCGCTCATAAGGAAGACAATCAATGAATCATGCTCCGACTTCATCACATAACGGTTTACCATACGTGCATGCTACGGGAATCACAAACTTTAGCACAAGTATCTCTCAAATTCACAACTACTCAACTAGCATGAGTCTAATATTACCATCTTCATATCTCAAAACAATCATCAAGTATCAAACTTCTCATAGTATTCAATGCACTCTATATGGAAGTTTTTATTATACCTATCTTGGATGCCTATCATATTAGGATTAATTTCATAACCAAAGAAAATTATCATGCTGTTCTAAAGGACTCTCAAAATAATATAAGAGCATCATGAGAGATCAATAATTTTTATAAAATAAAACCACCACCGTGCTCTAAAAAGATACAAGTGAAGCACTCAAGCAAAATTATCTAGCTCAAACGATATAAGTGAAGCACATAGAGTATTCTAATAAATTCCGATTCATGTGTGTCTCTCCAAAATGGTGTGTACAGCAAGGATGATTGTGGTAAACTAAAAAGCAAAGACTCAAATCATACAAGACGCTCCAAGCAAAACACATATCATGTGGTGAATAAAAATATAGCCTCAAGTAAAGTTACCGATAGACGAAGACGAAAGAGGGGATGGCTTCCGGGGCATCCCTGATACGTCTCCGTCATATCTATAATTTTTGATTGTTCCATGCCAATATTCTACAACTTTTATATACTTTTGGCAACTTTTTATACTATTTTTGGGACTAACATATTGATCCAGTGCCCAGTGCCAGTTCCTGTTTGTTGCATGTTTTTTGTTTCGTAGAAAATCCATATCAAACGGAGTCCAAACGGGATAAAAGCTGATGGAGATTTTTTTGGAATATATGTGATTTTTGGGAAGAAGAATCAATGCGAGACGATGCCCGAGGGGGCCACGAGGCAGGGGGCAAGCCCCAGGGGGTCAGGCGCGCCCTGGGCCCTCGTGGCCACCCTGTAAGGCGGTTGGTGCCCTTCTTTTTCCGCAACAAAGCTAATATCTGGATAAAAAACGTGTCCAAAATTCAGCCCAATTGGAGTTGCAGATCTCTAGGAATTTAAGAAACGATGAAAGGGCAGAATCTGGAATGCAGAAACAGAGAGAGGCAGAGAGACAGATCCAATCTCGGAGGGGCTCTCGCCCCTCCGCCGCCATGGAGGCCATGGACCAGAGGGGAAACCCTTCTCCCATCTAGGGAGAAGGTCAAGGAAGAAGAAGAAGAAGAGGAAGGGAAGAAGAAGGGGGGGGGCTCTCTCGCCCTATCTTCCGGTGGCGCTGGAACACCGTCGGGGCCATCATCATCACCGCAATCTACACCAACAACTTCACCGCCATTATCACCAACTCTTCCCCCCTCTATGCAGCGGTGTAACCCCTCTTTTACCCGCTGTAATATCTACTTAAACATGGTGCTCAATGCTACATATTATTTCCCAATGATGTATGGCTATCCTATGATGTTTGAGTAGATCCATTTTGTCCTATGGGTTAATTGATGATCGTGATTGGTTTGAGTTGCATGTTTTATTATTGGTGCTCTCCTATGGTGCCCTCCGTGTTGCGCAAGCGTGAGGGATCCCCGTTGTAGGGTTTGCAATATGTTCATGATTTGCTTATGGTGGGTGGCGTGAGTGACATAAGCACAGACCCGAGTCAGTAGGTTGTTTGCGTATGGGAATAAAGAGGACTTGATACTTTAATGCTATGGTTGGGTTTTACCTTAATGATCTTTAGTAGTTGCGGATGCTTGCTAGAGTTCCAATCATAAGTGCATATGATCCAAGAAGAGAAAGTTTGTTAGCTTATGCCTCTCCCTCAAATAAAATTGCAATAATGATTACCGGTCTAGTTATCGATTGCCTAGGGACAAATAACTTTCTCGTGAAAAAAAGCTCTCTACTAAAACTAACTTAGTTGCGTCTTCATCTAAACATCCCCTACTTTTTATTTACGCGCTCTTTATTATCTTGCAAACCTATCCAACAACACCTACAAAGTACTTCTAGTTTCATACTTGTTCTAGGTAAAGCGAACGTCAAGCGTGCGTAGAGTTGTATCGGTGGTCGATAGAACTTGAGGGAATATTTGTTCTACCTTTAGCTCCTCGTTGGGTTCGACACTCTTAATTATCGAAAGAGGCTACAATTGATCCCCTATACTTGTGGGTTATCTATCCCCAAGCTTAGGCTTTTGGTTGTCCTTGAATTTTACCTTGGGGTGACTTGGGCATCCCCAATCTTAGGCTCTTGTCACTCCTTATTCCAAAATCCATCAAATGTTTACCCAAAAACTTGAAAACTTCACAACACAAAACTCAATAGAAAATCTCATGAGCTCCGTTAGTATAAGAAAACAAACCACCACTTTAAGGTACTGTAATGAACTCATTCTTTATTTATATTGGTGTTAAACCTACTGTATTCCAACTTCTCTATGGTTCATACCCCCCCGATACTAGCCATAGATTCATCAAAATAAGCAAACAACACACGAAAAACATAATCTGTAAAAAACAGAACAGTCTGTAGCAACCTGTAGGTTTCGAATACTTATGTAACTCCAAAAATCCTGAGAAATTAGGAAGTCCTAAATAATTTCTATATTGATCTACCGCAGTTGGAATCAGTATTTTACCGTTCTCTGGTAAAAAATGTAAATTATTCTCGTGAGCGCAAACTTTCTGTTTTTTTACAGCAAGATCAAATAACAATCACCTAAGAAGATCCTAAAGGCTTTACTTGGCACAAACACAAATTAAACATAAAAAACACAATCATAACAGAGGATAGATGATTTATTTATTACTAAACAGGAACGAAAAGCAAGGAACAAAAATAAAATTGGGTTTCCTCCCAACAAGCGCTATCGTTTAACACCCTTAGCTAGGCATAAAAACAAGAATAGATCTAGGTATTGTCATCTTTGGTATGCAATCCATATATGGCTCTCATAATATATTCATAAGGTAATTTAATTTTCTTTCTAGGAAATTGTTCCATGCCTTTCCTTAACGGAAATTGGAATCTAATATTTCCTTCTTTCATGTCAATAATAGCACCAATCGTTCTAAGGAAAGGTCTACCAAGAATAATAGGACATGTAGGATTGCAATATATATCAAGAACAATGAAATCTACGGGCACATAATTCATATTTGCAACAATAAGAACATCATTAATCCTTCCCATAGGTTTCTTAATGGTGGAATCCGCAAGATGCAAATTTAAAGAACAATCATCAAATTCACGGAAACCTAGCACATCGCGCAAAGTTTTTGGAATTGTGGAAACACTAGCACCCAAATCACATAAAGCTTAGCATTCATAATCTTTAATCTTAATCTCAATAGTAGGTTCCCACTCATCATAAAGTTTTCTAGGGTTAGAAACTTCTAGTTCAAGCTTTTCTTTATGGGATTGCATTAAAGCATCAACGATGTGTTTAGTAAAAGCTTTGTTTTGATCATAAGCATGAGGAGAATTTAACACGGATTGCAACAAGGAAATACAATCTATCAAAGAGCAATTATCATAATTAAATTCCTTGAAATCCAAAATAGTGGGTTCATTGCTATGTAAAGTTTTGACCTCTTCAATCCCACTTTTATTAATTTTAGCATCAAGATCTAAAAACTCCGAATCATTGGGACGCCTTTTAACTAAAGTTGACTCATCTCCAGTCCCATCTTTATCAAGATTCATATCGGAAAACAAAGATTTAATAGGAGACACATCAATCACTTTTAGATCTTCATCATTATTATCAAGAAAACTAGAATAACACGCCTTCACAAAGCAATCTTTTTTAGCATGCAGCCTAGCGGTTCTTTCCTTGCACTCATCAATGGAAATTCTCATGGCTTTGAGAGACTCATTGATATCGTGCTTAGGTGGAATAGATCTACGTTTCAAAGAATCAACATCAAGAGAAATTCTATCCATGTTCCTAGCCAACTCATCAATCTTAAGCAATTTTTCTTCAAGCAAAGCATTGAAATTCTTTTGCGAATTTATAAATTCTTTAACACTAGTCTCAAAATCAGAGGGCTTGTTATTAAAATGTCCATAAGAATTGTTGTAGGAATTTCCATAATTATTAGAGGAGTTACTAGGGAACGTCCTAGACTTAAAATTTCCTCTATAGGCGTTGTTACCAAAATTGTTCCTACCAACAAAATTCACATCCAAGGATTCATGATTATTCTCAATCAAAGTGGACAAAGGCATATCATTAGGATCAGAAGAAACACTCTTATTAGCAAACAATTTCATAAGTTCATCCATCTTTCCACTCAAAACATTAATCTCTTCTATGTGTGCCATTGAGAATAATTAACCATAATATTATCTAGGAGTTTAGTAGCTTCTCCTAAAGTGATTTCCATAAAAGTGCCTCCCGCGACCGAATCTAAAAGATTTCTAGAAGCAAAATTCAATCCATCATAAATTTTTGTATAATCATCCATAAATTCAAACCATGTGTAGGGCAATTACGTATCATTAATTTCATTCTCTCCCAAGCTTGTGCAACATGCTCATGATCAAGTTGCTTAAAATTCATAATATTGTTTCTAAGAGAGTTGATCTTAGCGGGAGGAAAATACTTAGAGATAAAAGCATCTTTGCACTTATTCCATGAATCAATACTATTTTTAGGCAAAGAAGAGAACCATGTTTTAGCACCATCTCTAAGCGAAAACGAAAATAGCTTCAATTTAACAACATCATTATCCACATATTTCTTCTTTTGCATATCACATAAATCAACGAAGTTGTTTAGATGGGTAGCGGTATCTTCACTAGGAAGGCCAGCAAATTGACCTTTCATGACAAGATTCAGCAAAGCAGTATTAATTTCACAAGATTCAGCATCGGTAAGAGGAGCAATCGGGGTGCTAATAAAATCATTGTTGTTGGTATTGGAGAAGTCACATAATTTAGTATTATCTTGAGCCATCATGACAAACAATCAATCCAACACACAATCACACAAGAGGTAAGCGAAAGAAGGTGAACGGAAAAACGGAGAATGGAAAAGAGGCGAATAAAATGGCAAGGGCGAAGTGGAGGAGAGGAAAACGAGAGGCAAATGGCAAATAATGTAATGCGAGGGGATAAGAGTTTGTGATGGGTACTTGGTATGTCTTTACTTGAGTGTAGATCTCCCCGGCAACGGCGCCAGAAATCCTTCTTGCTACCTCTTGAGCATGTTTGGTTTTCCCTTGAAGAGGAAAGGGTGATGCAGCAAAGTAGCGTAAGTATTTCCCTCAGTTTTTGAGAACCAAGGTATCAATCCAGTAGGAGACTACACGCAAGTCGCCTAGTACCTGCACAAACAAATAAGAACCTTGCAACCAACGCGATAAAGGGGTTGTCAATCCCTTCACGACCACTTGTAAAAGTGAGATCTGATAAAGATAATAAGATCAATATTTTTTGTATTTTTGTTGTATATATTGAAAAGTAAAGACTGCAAAATAAATAGTAAACTAGAATTGTAGATCAGAAACTTAATATGATGTAAAGTAGACCCCGGGGCCATAGGGTTCACTAGTGGCTTCTCTCAAGATAGCATATATTATGGTGGGTGAACAAATTATTGCCGAGCAATTGATAGAAAAGCGCATAGTTATGATGATATCTAGGCATGATCATGAACATAGGCATCACGTCCGTGACAAGTAGGCCGAAACGATTCTGCATCTACTACTATTACTCCACTCATCGACCGCTATCCAGCATGCATCTAGAGTATTAAGTTCATAAGAACAGAGTAACGAATTAGGCAAGATGACATGATGTAGAGGGATAAACTCAAGCAATATGATATAAACCCCATCATTTTATCCTCGATGGCAACAATACAATACGTGCCTTGCTGCCCCTACTGTCATTGGAAAGGACACTGCAAGATTGAACCCAAAGCTAAGCACTTCTCCCATTGCAAGAAAGATCAATCTAGTAGGCCAAAGCAAATTGATAATTCGAAGAGACTTGCAAAGATATCAAATCATGCATATAAGAATTCAGAGAAGAATCAAATATTAGTCATAGATAATCTTAATCATAAACCCACAATTCACCGGATCTCAACAAACACACCGCAAAAATAACTACATCGAATAGATCTCCAAGAACATCGAGGAGAACTTTGTATTCAGAACCAAAGAGAGAGAAGAAGACATCTAGCTAATAACTATGGACCCGAAGATCTGTGGTAAACTACTCACACATCATCGGGGAGGCTATGGTGTTGATGTAGAAGCCCTCCATGATCGAATCCCCCTCCGGCAGATCACCGGAAAAGGTCCCTAGATGGGATCTCACGGTTACAGAAGGTTGCGGCAGTGGAAAAGTGGTTTCGTGGCTCCCCTCGATGTTTTCATGGTATAAGAGTATATATAGGCGAAGGAAGTAGGTCGGTGGAGCTACGAGGGGCCCACGAGGGTGGGGGGCACGCCGCCCTACCTCGTGGCCGCCTCGTTGCTTCCTTGACCTTCACTCCAAGTCTCCTAGATTGCGTTTGTTCCAAAAAAGGTCCTCGCGAAGGTTTCATTCCGTTTGGATTCCGTTTGATATTCCATTTCTGCGAAACAGTGAAATAGGCAAAAAAAACAATAATTTGCGCTTGGCCTTCGGTTAATAGGTTAGTCCCAAAAAAATATAAAAGTGCATATTAAAGCCCATTAAACATCCAAAACAGATAATATAATAGCATGGAACAATAAAAAATTATAGATACGTTCGAGACGTATCAGGGGGCGCACGCCTCCCACTTGGCTGCCTCCTCCTCTCTCCCACCATGGCCCATTAAGGCCCATTAACTCCCCGGGGGGTTCCGGTAACCTCTCGGTACTCTGGAAAATGCCCGAACCTATCCAAAACCTTTTTGGTGTCCAAACATAGCCTTCCAATATATCAATCTTTATGTCTCAGCCATTTCGAGACTCCTCATCATGTACGTGATCACATCCAGGACTCCGAACTATCTTCGGTACATCAAATCACATAACTCGTAGTACATATCATCATGGAACGTTAAATGTGCGGACCCTACGGGTTCGAGAACTATGTAGACATGACCGAGACTCATCTCCGGTCAATAACCAATAGCAGAACCTAGATTCTCATATTGGTTCCTACATGTTCTACGAAGATCTTTATAGGTCAAACCGCATAACAACATACGTTGTGCTACCTCTTGAGCACTGCATTGGTTTTCCCCGAAGAGGAAGGGATGATGCAGCAAAGTAGCGTAAGTATTTCCCCTCAGTATTTGAGAACCAAGGTATCAATCCAGTAGGAGGCTACGCGCGAGTCCCTCGTACCTGCACAAAACAAATAAATCCTCGCAACCAACGCGAATAGGGGTTGTCAATCCCTACACAGCCACTTACAAGAGTGAGATCTGATAGATATGATAAGATAATATTTTTGGTATTTTTTTGATAAAGATGCAAAGTAAAATAAAGGCAAAGTAAAAAGCAAAGGAAATAACTAAGTAGTAGGAGATTACCATGATAAAGATAGAACCGGGGGCCATAGGTTTCACTAGTGGCTTCTCTCGAAAGCATAAGTATTCTACTATGGGTGAACAAATTACTGTTGAGCAATTGACATAATTGAGCATAGTTATGAGAATATCTAGGTATGATCATGTATATAGGCATCACATCCGAGACAAGTAGACCGACTCCTGCCTGCATCTACTACTATTACTCCACTCATCGACCGCTATCCAGCATGCATCTAGAGTATAAGTTAAAAATAGAGTAACGCCTTAAGCAAGAAGACATGATGTAGAGGGATAAACTCATGCAATATGATGAAAACCCCATCTTGTTATCCTCGATGACAACAATACAATACATGCCTTGCTGCCCCTACTGTCATTGGGAAAGGACACCGCAAGATTGAACCCAAAGCTAAGCACTTCTCCCATTGCAAGAAAGATCAACCTAGTATGCCAAACCAAACTGATAATTTGAAGAGACTTGCAAAGATAACCAATCATACATAAAAGAATTCAGAGAAGATTCAAATATTGTTCATAGAAGGACTTGATCATAAACCCACAATTCACCGGTCTCAACAAACACACCGCAAAAAGAAGATTACATCGAATAGTTCTCCACAAGAGAGGGGGAGAACATAGTATTGAGATCCAAAAAGAGAGAAGAAGCCATCTAGCTAATAACTATGGACTCGTAGGTCTGAGGTAAACTACTCATACTTCATCGGAGGGGCCATGGTATTGATATAGAAGCCCTCTGTGATCGATGCCCCCTCCGACGAAGCTCCGGAACAGGCCCCAAGATGGGATCTCGTGGATACAGAAAGTTGCGGCGGTGGAATTAGGTTTTTGGCTCCGTATCTGATCGTTTGGGGGTACGTAGGTATATATAGGAGGAAGAGGTACGTCGGTGGAGCAACAGGGGCCCACGAGGGTGGAGGGCGCGCCTGGGGGGGGGGGGGGTAGGCGCCCCCCTACCTTGTGGCCTCCTCTTTTGTGTCTTGACGTAGGGTCCAAGTCTCCTGGGTCTTGTTCGTTGAGAAAATCACGTTCCCGAAGGTTTCATTCCGTTTGAATTCCATTTGATATTCCTTTTCTTCGAAACCCTAAAACATGCAAGAAACAACAATTCTGGGTTGGGCCTCCGGTTAATAGGTTAGTCCCAAAAATAATGTAAAAGTGGAAAATAAAGCCCAATAATGTCCAAAGCAGTAGATAATATAGCATGGAGCAATAAAAAATTATAGATACGTTGGAGACGTATCAAGCATCCCCAAGCTTAATTCCTGCTCGTCCTCGAGTAGGTAAATGATAAAACAGAATTTTTGATGCGGAGTGCTACTTGGCATAATTTTAATTTAATTCTTCTTAATTGTGGTATGAATATTCAGATCCGAAAGATTCAAGACAAAAGTTCATATTGACATAAAAATAATAATAATTCAAGCATACTAACAAAGCAATTATGTCTTCTCAAAATAGCATGGCCAAAGAAAGTTATCCCTACAAAATCATATAGTCTGGCTATGCTCTATCTTCACCACACAAAGTATTTAAATCAGGCACAACCCCGATGACAAGCCAAGCAATTGTTTCATACTTTTGGTGTTCTCTAACTTTTTCAATCTTCACGCAATACATGAGCGTGAGCCATGGACATAGCACTTATAGGTGGAATAGAATGGTGGTTGCGGAGAAGACAAAAAGGGAGAAGATAGTCTCACATCAACTAGGCGTATCAAAGGGCTATGGAGATGCCCATCAATAGATATCAATGTGAGTGAGTAGGGATTGCCATGCAATAGATGCACTAGAGCTATAAGTATATGAAAGCTCAGAAAAGAAACTAAGTGGGTGTGCATCCAACTTGCTTGCTCATGAAGACCTAGGGCATTTTGAGGAAGCCCATCATTGGAATATACAAGCCAAGTTCTATAATGAAAAATTCCCACTAGTATATGGAAGTGATAACATAGGAGACTCTCTATCATGAATATCATGGTGCTACTTTGAAGCACAAGTGTGGTAAAAGGATAGTAACATTGTCCCTTCTCTCTTTTTCTCTCATTTTTTTATTTTTTTATTTGGGCCTTTTCTCTTTTTTATGGCCTCTTTTTTTTCGTCGGAGTCTCATCCCGACTTGTGGGGGAATCATAGTTTCCATCATACTTTCCTCACTAGGACAATGCTCTAATAATGATGATCATCATACTTTTATTTTTCTTACAACTCTACAATTACAACTCGATACTTAGAACAAAATATGACTCTATATGAATTCCTCCGGCGGTGTACCGGGATATGCAATGAATCAAGAGTGACACGTATGAAAGAATTATGAATGGTGGCTTTGCCACAAATACGATGTCAACTACATGATCATGCTAAGCAATATGACAATGATGGAGTGTGTCATAATAAACGGAACGGTGGAAAGTTGCACGGCAATATATCTCGGAATGGCTATGGAAATTCCATAGTAGGTAGGTATGGTGGCTGTTTTGAGGAAGGTATATGGTGGGTGTATGATACCGGTGAAAGGTGTGCGGTATTAGAGAGGCTAGCAAAGGTGGAAGGGTGAGAAAAGTGCGTATAATCCATGGACTCAACATTAGTCATAAAGAACTCATATACTTATTGCAAAAATCTACAATTTATCAAAGCAAAGTATTACGCGCATGCTCCTAGGGGATAGATTGGTAGGAAAAGACCATCGCTCTTCCCCGACCGCCACTCATAAGGAAGACAATCAAAAAATAAATCATGCTCCGACTTCATCACATAATGGTTCACCATACGTGCATGCTATGGGAATAAAAAAATTTAACACAAGTATTTAAAATTCAAAACTACTCAACTAGCACAACTTTAATATCACCATCTTCATATCTCAAAACAATTATCAAGCATCAAACTTCTCATAGTATTCAACACACTCATAAGAAAGTTTTATTATTAATCTTGTATACCAAGCATATTAAGATTTTAAGCAAATTACCATGCTATTTAAGACTCTAAAGATAATCTAAGTGAATCATGAGAGATCAATAGTTTCTATAAAACAAATCCAGCACCGTGCTCTAAAAGATATAAGTGAAGTACTAGAGCAAAACTATATAACTCAAAAGATATAAGCGAAGCACGTAGAGTATTCTAACAAATTCCAAATCATGTATGGCTCTCTCAAAAGGTGTGTATAGAAAGGATGATTGTGGTAAACTAAAAAGTAAAGACTCAAATCATACAAGACGCTCCAAGAAAAACACATATCATGTGGCGAATAAAAATATAGCTCCAAGTAAAGTTACCGATAGAAGTAGACGAAAGAGGGGATGCCTTCCGGGGCATCCCCAAGCTTTGGCTTTTAGGTTTCCTTAGATTATCTTGGGGGTGACATGGTCATCCCCAAGCTTAGGCTCTTGCCACTCCTTGTTCCATAATCCATCAAATCTTTACCCAAAACTTGAAAACTTCACAACACAAAACTTAAAGTAGAAAATCTCGTGAGCTCCGTTAGCGAAAGAAAACAAAAGACCACTTCAAGGTACTGTA
>NC_053023.1:548897409-548921059 GCF_003073215.2 Triticum urartu
AGGCCTTGCTCCTGAAGGAAATATGCCCTAGAGGCAATAATAAAGTTATTATTTATTTCCTTATATCATGATAAATGTTTATTATTCATGCTAGAATTGTATTAACCGGAAACATAATACATGTGTGAATACATAGACAAACATAGTGTCACTAGTATGCCTCTACTTGACTAGCTCGTTAATCGAAGATGGTTATGTTTCCTAACCATAGACATGAGTTGTCATTTGATTAATGGGATCACATCATTAGGAGAATGATGTGATTGACATGACCCATTCCATTAGCTTAGCACCCGATCGTTTAGTATGTTGCTATTGCTTTCTTCATGACTTATACATGTTCCTATGACTATGAGATTATGCAACTCCCGTTTATCGTAGGAACACTTTGTGTGCTACCAAACGTCACAACGTAACTGGGTGATTATAAAGGTGCTCTACAGGTGTCTCCAAAGGTACATGTTGGGTTGGCGTATTTCGAGATTAGGATTTGTCACTCCGATTGTCGGAGAGGTATCTCTGGGCCCTCTCGGTAATGCACATCACTTAAGCCTTGCAAGCACTGCAACTAATAAGTTAGTTGCAAGATGATGTATTACAGAATGAGTAAAGAGACTTGCCGGTAACGAGATTGAACTAGGTATTGAGATACCGACGATCGAATCTCGGGCAAGTAACATACCGATGACAAAGGGAACAAACGTATGTTATTATGCGGTCTGACCGATAAAGATCTTCGTAGAATATGTAGGAGCCAATATGAGCATCCAGGTTTCGCTATTGGTTATTGACCGGAGACATGTCTCGGTCATGTCTACATTGTTCTCGAACCTGTAGGGTCCACACGCTTAACGTTACGATGACAGTTTCATTATGAGTTTATATATTTTGATGTACCGAAGGTTGTTCGGAGTCCCGGATGTGATCACGGACTTGACGAGGAGTCTCGAAATGGTCGAGACATAAAGATCGATATATTGGACAACTATATTTGGACACCGGAAAGGTTCCAGGTGAGATTGGGACAATACCGGATCACCGGGACGTTATCGGAACCCCCCGGGAGGTATATGGGCCTTATTGGGCCTTAGTGGAAAGGAGGGGAAAGGATCAAGGGAGGGGGCGCCCCCCAAGCCCAATACGAATTGGGAGGGGGGCGGGCCCCCCCTTTCCTTCCTTCCTCCTTCCTCTTCCTTCCCTCTCCTACTCCTAATAGGAAAAAGGGGAGTCCTACTCCCTGTGGGAGTTGGACTCCCCCTTAGGGCGCGCCACCCTCCTTGGCCGGCCCCCTCCTCCACTCCTTTATACACGGGGGCAGGGGGCACCCCAGAAACACAACAGTTGATCATTGATCTCTTAGCCGTGTGCGGTGCCCCCTCCACCATAGTCCTCGATAATATTGTAGCGGTGCTTAGGCGAAGCCCTACGACGATAAAACATCAAGATCGTCACCACGCCGTCGTGCTAACGGAACTCATCCCCGACACTTTGCTGGATCAGAGTCCGGGGATCGTCATCGAGCTGAACGTGTGCTAAAACTCAGAGGTGCCGTAGTTTCGGTGCTTGAACGGTCGGACCGTGATGACGTACGACTACATCAACCGCGTTGTGCTAACGCTTCCGCTTCCAGTCTACGAGCGTACATAGACAACACTCTCCCCTCTTGTTGCTATGCATCACCATGATCCTGCGTGTGCGTAGGAATTTTTTTGAAATTACTACGTTACCCAAGAGGTGGAGGGGTGCACGTGGAGGGGTGGTTGAACAGGACCTCGTGGTGTGGAGGGTTTGATGAACAGTAGACGGTGGAGAGGTGTCCGTGGAGGGGTGGTTGAACAGTAGCCGGTGGAGTAGCGCGCGGTGGAGGCTGGATGAACAGGAGCCCGTGGGGGTTGGAGGAGGTCGATGGTAGCCCGTGGAGGCTGGAGGAGGTCGATGGTGGAGATGAACAGTATCCCGTGGAGTCCCGTTTTGCGTTACGCCACACCCCTCCCGATGAACAGGACCCCCGTTTCGACCGTAGCGCTCCAACACAAGTCCGTTTCATCCGTTTTGAGGTACGCCACACCCCTCCCAATCAACATGACCCTCGTTTCGACCGTAGGAGGTTCGTTTCGTCCATTTGCGGTACGCCAGACCCCTCCCGATGAACAGGATCCCGTTTCGAACGTGGCCGGTCGAACGCAAGGCCGTTTCCTCCGTTGTGTGGTACGCCAGGCCTCGTTTCCATCGCCTGTTCCATCCAAGCCCTCCCGATGAACACGACCATGCATTCTGTTCCGACCCAGCCGGTTAGCTCCCACGCGTTCCGTTGCCTCTTGATGAACACGATGCATTCCGTTGCCTCCCCATGACACGATGCATTCTATTGCCTCCACATGAACACGAGGACGACACTGTTTTTCCGTTCCGACCCAGCCATGTCAACGAGCCCTGGCCGTACGTATGCGCGAGTAGGTGTTCGAGACTGCGCTCGTATGTACACATATGTGGACGTATTTTATTTCTTGCACCCTGGCCGTTGTACGTATGTGTACATGCTACGTGCGCGCCTCTACTATGACACGTGCGCGCCTCTACATCCACCAGTATATATGTACATACACGTTCACGACCAGAATGACAACGCTACGTACGCTTCGACCAGGTGGGTCCCGACTGTCATGCACTTCCTTGCGTGCGAAGATGTAGCTGGTGGGTCCCAGCAGTCAGGGGGGTGAATCATTTTGTTTTTTTGCCCGGACGCACTTCCTTGCGTGCGAAGGTGTAGCTGGTGGGTCCCAGCAGCCAGGGCGGAAACGTTTTTTTGCGAAATACGGTGGCCCGTCCTGTGGGTCCCCGCTGTCAAGTGGAGGAATAATTATTTTGCGCGTAATAAGGAGGCACTTCCTTGCTGCGGTCGTGGACCCAGCTGTCAGCGTCTCCACGCACAGTACTCTTCCGATGGAAGTCAGTCGTTGACCACATTGACCACGCCGCGCCGAGAGCACCACGGCGGTGGATGACGGCGAGGCCTAGGAAGGGGACGATATGGAGGAAGGGAAGACTCAGCAGTTGTTTCCCATGTGGAGGGGAGTACGACTGTACGAGGGTTTACTGGTTCGTCTGCCGTCGCCGGAGAATAACAGCAGGTGTGGGTGAGTAGACAGATGGCTAGGCCAGCAATGGGAGTACGGTGGGGCGGTGAGGCCTGCGCGGCAGCACAGCCGGCCGCGGGGAGGAGGGAGTAGGCAGTCCCGCCGGTGCTTGTTTGAGCGGCTGGAGCAGGAAGAGCAGAGATTGAAGAAGCACGACGGCCGTTGGATGGACATCCAACAGTCAGTGCTTGTGCGTCAACCTTTTTTTAGGAAAGCCTCAAATCTGTGGAAAACAGCATACAACCCATCTGCCATTATTTCTAATAATTTACAGCCCATTTGCTAATTCTTATGGTTTTTTGGAGCCCATATTCTTTTTGTTAGCATTACAACCCATATTGTGGCCACGGTTAAAAAATTATACGAAATTTTGCATATTTCGGTGCTGTCCGAACTGTTTTTAATCACGAAATTTCGACTCACATTCAAACTGATTTTAAAAATAAATGTATATCAATATAAAATCCAAAAAATTCTCCACGCATAAAAATTAATGTAATTTAAAATCTTGAAATGAAAAAAAAGATATTTGAAACTAATTGCCGGTTTGATGTGTTTTAAAAATGTACAACCCATTTCTCATTACTGATGGACCATTTTCTTGGCCATCCAAATGAAAGCTCTCCTCGTCTTGAAAGATTTGCAGCCCAACAGGCCTGACAAAGCGACTTCCGAAATCACAAAAAAACTGGGCTGTGGCCGTGGACCCAGCTGTCAGCCTCTCCACGTATAGTACTCTTCCGATGGAAGTCGTTCCTTGACCACGCCGCGCGGAGAGCACCACGGCGGTGGACAATGACGAGGCCTAGGAAGGGGACGACGCGGAGCCGGGGAAGACGCGGTAGTGGAAGCCCGCGCGGAGAGGAGTACGAGGGTTCACTGGTTCGGCTGCCGTCGCCACAGGGCCTAGCCAGCGGTGGGAATAGTAGGGGGCGGTGAGGCCTCTGCGGCAGCACAGCCGGCCATGGGAGGCAGGAGCATGCGGCACGACCGGCACTGCTTTGGGCGGCTGGAGCAAGAAGACCAGAGGTTGAAGTAGCACTACGGCCGTTGGATGGACATCGTACAGTCACTGGAGCTAGCATGATTCATATTGACTAAGTTGACAAAGCCCTTCGTCCCCGTCAACTTAGTAGGCCCACAAGTCAGCCTCCCACCAAGGTGGGTCCCAGCTAGCCGGGGGAGTATTCTTTTTTTTGTGCATAATAAGGAGGCACTTTCGGTGGGTCCGAGCTGACAGCGGGGGGAACGTATTTTTGGGAAATACGGTGGCCCGTCCGGTGGGTCCTAGCAGTCAGGGGGAAACGGTTTTTTTCTCAAAATACTGGTGGCCCGTCCGATGGGTCCCCGCTGTCAGGTGGAGGAATAATTATTTTCCGCATAATAAGGAGGCACTTCCATGTGGCTGCCGTGGACCCAGTTGTCAGCCTCTCCACGTACAGTACTCTTCCGATGGAAGTCGGTCATTGACCACATTGACCACGCCGCGCCGAGAGCACCACGGCGGTGGACGACGACGAGGCCTAGGAAGGGGATGACGCGGAGCCGGGCAAGACGCGGCAGTGGATGCCCACGCGGAGAGGAGTACGAGCGTTCACTGGTTCGGCTGCGGTGTGAGGCTGCCGCCGCCGCAGAATAACAGGTGGTGTGGGTGAGTGGAGGGATGGCCTGGCCAGTGGTGGGAGTAGTATGGGGGCGGTGAGGCCTCCGCGGTAGCACAGCCGGCCACGGGAGGCAGGAGCAGGCGGCACGACCGGCGCTGCTTTGGGCGGCTGGAGCAAGAAGACCAGAGGTTGAAGAAGCACTATGGCCGTTGGATGGACATCATACGGTCACTAGAGTATTGACTAAGTTGACAAAGCCCTCCGTCCCTGTCAACTTAGTAGGCCCACAAGTCAGCCCAACAATATGGTGGGTCCCAGCTAGCAGGGGGTATTCATTTTTTTGGGCATAATAATGAGGCACTTCCTTGAGTGCGAAGATATAGCTGGTGGGTCCGACCTGTCAGCGGGGGGAACGTTTTTTTCGTGAAATACAGAGGCCCTTCTTGTGGGTCCTAGCTGTCAGGTGGAGGAATCATTATTTTGCGCGTAATAAGGAGGCATTTCCTTGCGTGCAGCCGTGGACCCAGCTGTCAGCCTCTCCACGTACAGTCCACTTCCGATGGATGTCGTTCATTGACCACGTTGACCAGGCCGTGCCGAGAGCACCAGGGCGGTGGACGACGGCGAGGCCTAGGAAGGGAACGACACGGAGCCAAGGAATACTCGGCAGTTGTTTCCCACGCGGAGGAGTACGAGGGTTTACTGGTTCGTCTGCCGTCACCGGAGAATAACAACATGTGTGGGTGAGTAGAGGGATGGCTAGGCTAGTGATGGGAGTATGGTGGGGCCGTGAGGCCTGCACGGCAGCATAGCCGGCCGCGGCAGGAGGGAGCAGGCAGTCCCGCCAGCGCTTGGTTGAGCGGCTGGAGCATGAAGAGCAGAGATTGAAGAAGCACGACGGCCGTTGGATGGACATCCAACAGTCACTGCTCTCGTGTGTTGATTAAGTTGACAGAGCGTTGCGTGTGCGTCAACCTTTTTTTTTATGAAAGCATACGCGTCAACCTGTAGTAGGCGCACAAGTCAGCCTCAAATCTGTGGAAAACAGCATACAACCCATGTGCAATTATTTCTAATAATGTACAACCCATTTGCTAACTCTTAAGAATTTTTTTGGAGCCCATCTTCCTTTTGTTAGCATTACACCCCATATTGTGGCCACGGTTAAAAAGTATACGAAATTTTGCATATTTCGGTGCGGTCAACTATTTTTAATCCAGAAATATCAATTCACATTCAAACTATTTTGAAAAATAATTTATATAAATATAAAATCCAAATAATTGTCCATGCATAAAAATCAATGGAATTTAAGATCTTGTAATGAAAAAAATTGAAACTAATTCCCGGTTTGATGTGTTTAAAAAATGTACAGCCCATTTCTAGGCAAACCGAATGAAACTCTCCTCGTATTGAAAGATTTGCAGCCCAGTAGGGCCGATAAAGCAAGTAGGCCTTGTTTGGGTATTTCTTTAAAGAATAGAACTGGGCTAGCCATTTTCAGCAAGAAAAAAACACAACTGGGCTCATGATGTGGTAAACATAAATAAAACCCTGGCTAGACGGGCCACAGCCCCCGCACAGCCCTGTTGTTACCCTGATCCGTCGCTAAAACTAGTGTAAATAACAACTACTTGTTCCTAAAAAAATGCACGATTTGCTGGGTCCCTGGTGTCAGCCGCTCGTAGTGTAATTCTCTCGTTTATTGACTACGTTGACAATGGCGTGAGCCCTAGATGTCCAACCATTAGGAGGAACCATATTTTTGGGCTTGTACTATAGAGGCACTTGCTTGCATACTGCCATGACGTTGGTGGGTCCCTACTGTCATCCTCTCCACGTACAGTCATCTCCTTGTTCCTCTCGGTTGTTGACGACGTTGACAACGCAAGAGGGCGGCGCACCGCGCACGGCGAGAGAACCAAGGCCGCAAGGCGGAGGACGACGACGAGGCCTCGGACGGAACAAATAGGAGCCGTTGAAGATGCGTCGGTCCAGTCGCAGGCGGAGGGGAGTATGAGGGTTGACTGGTTCGGGCGCGGGTGCGTGTTGGGGCTGACGTCGCCGGAGAATAACAGGACGTGTGGGGGAATAGAGGGAGGGACTGGCCAACGTTGGAGGGTACGTACGGTAGGGCGGCAGAGGCGCAACCAGCCATGGGAGGCGGGAGCAGGCGGAGCCTACGGGGTGGTTTGGTTTGGGCGGCTGGAGGAAGAAGAAGACAAGAGATAGAATATACATGACAGATGTTGGATGTCAATCCAATGGCTGGTAGGCAGAATCGTTTGTTGACTGGCTAGTAAGTCGACACCACCTTGGATAGGCTATGTCCTCGCGGGTCCCAAATTCCAGAATCCAAATCTGTCACGGTCATGCACCCTTTCCTATGAAAATTTACAGCCCATTTGATGTGCTAGTTCGAAATAAGTTTGTGGGTGCTGGTGGGGGCTAATCACTTGGCTTCTGTAATGCACAGTGAGCTCAAGCAGCCGGCGAGAGTGATGTTATTTCCCTTGGTTGGGATTTGTTAAAATATTTCACTCTAAATTAAACGAATGGCAAGCCAATTGCCTTGTTTCAAAGAAAATATGACAGTCACAGCCGAGTTGAAAAGGGCAGGAACATCAAACTCCAGCTTACAAACTGTACAAAAGCACGAGGGTTAATTGTTCATCAGGTTTACAAAAAAACCAGATTGAAAAGGGCAACAACATCTAACTCCAACACTGTTTTCGGCAGTCACAATCAAATGGATCGGTCAGGTCCATAGAATGAACATCCTGGGTCGTAAAATTTACTGGATTATGACCAGAATATGTTGTAAATAGAAGCCCGACACGTTCAGAAGCTCTTTTGCCCACCTCAAACTCCTTTTTTTGCTCTTCGACATACCCATCCGTCAATTCAGTAAATATATGGGCTTTTGAATTGATTTTACTATTTACTAGTGTGGATGGGTTGTTTTGTCTTGGGCCCAGAGAAACAATTACTACTAGTACAGTGGAGACACTCTACCACTTCTGGCTCCTCCTAGGTCATTGAAACGTCTCCCTCTACTGAATGTCGTTATACTCTTGTTCACCGACATGCGAGCCATGCAGCGCGCGGGCCCAAATGCCATCAACCAAATTAGAAGGCAGTATGCAGGCAGAGAGTCACCCTGGTCGTAGCGCGGCAGTAATGAGCCATCGTATCACAAAACCCCACCTCCCCGCAGTCTAAGTTTGACGGACGAAGCAACCATCATTTCACTCTTCGCTGAATCCCCTTCTCCCTCACTGTCTTCAAGAAAGGCAACACTCGCATCTGCCACTGTTCTTCTCTCCGAACGAAGGGAAGGTAAGCGGATCCGTGATGTTGGTATATTTTCGTTCAAATAAAAAAAGAACTTTCGCAAAGCAGTAACCGATCCTCACTCTCTTTTTTGTTTCATTGTTCTCATTGCGATTGTGTTTTCCTTTCAGTGGTCTCCTAGTATTCGTCAGTTTCATGATGGACCAAGGAGAACCAGGCAAAGATCTGCCGATATTGGAGCAGACATGGGAGGCTGATCCCCACGAGACAGAGAGCTCCAAGAAGATGGAGGCAACCACCGAGCCAACCCCAGATACGCTCAAGGCCACTACTGAGATGGTCAACGCCCGTTTGAGGTTACAGCCCCCGTGGCACTGCAGGAGCAGTTTTCCCCCTTCGAGGATGTGTCCCCCCCTGCTGAGCTGCCCAAGGTGATTTCCTTCTTTGCCAATCTCGATTGTGGTTTTTCATCTAAGTATGTGGTGATTTTTTTAGAAAAGGAAGTATGTGGTGATTAATAATGCAAAATTTTCTTAGCTTCGATGCCATGCTATACATAGTGGTTTAAATAACTTGTGTTTCTTATACTGAAAAGTAATTCGGAATTTGTTTCTATTTCAATTAGAGCCCTAATGCAGACAAGGATTGTGTGGTTGTATATGTCACTCGCTATGAGGTGGACGACCTGAATATACGCACTGGGAAAACAGAGTTCTTAGGCTGTTGGATCCTGGAAGCCATTTGCGGTTATACCAATGAAGAGTTGTATTCCAGCCTCACTGTTGTCAGGCATGTTGTCCAGGGTGTACTGAAGCACAAGAAGTTCAAAGCTACTCCTTCGTTTGTGAGGCATACTGTTCTTGTCAAGCTTACACAGGAAGATGACGTGGCATGCCTCCACAAACAAGTTTATCAGTAGCAAGGCCACAAGGTTGTCTTCATGAAGGTTCACAGGATTGAGCTGCTATGGGATGTCCTCGATGATGTTCATGGCAAGGTCCATCTTGTGTCCAGCCCAAATTAGATCGAGGCATGAAATAGTTGCCCCAGCTAGTGTTTAATAGTAGTTTCGATTGTGCCTAATTATCCAAACCTTGCCTGTTATCAAGAAGGATTGACTAGACGAGAGACACACCGATTGAAAAGGATTGACATGACAATCTCAATTATCAAGAAGGATTGGTATTCACATCGGAGTATGAGAACACCGTTTCGGAAAAAGTATGGAATCAACATTTGGCTTCGAAGCAACTCGAATACCACAACTCAAAACAAAACAAGGATTGGCTTGCAGAATAAGCCGGAACAAACATATGATAGAGATTTCATCCGAAGTTTTCGTGGTGGGGCCTACACGGGCTCGATCGTACAGCACCATCATGTACAAGCAGTGCACATGACATATGAAGCGTCCCCGAGTCGGCATAGCCAAGGACTCTTTAAGACACAACGAGACCACTGTAAAACCAATCGTGAATAGGCGGACCACTAAACGTCGAACCCCAATTTCATATTATACACCTGTCGGAAAGATATCCTAAGAGCTACTTGAATTCCCACTTATAAACTCCCGAAATTTTCCGGTTATGCAATCAGGTGTTGGGGATACAGGGGAAGCATAATATCTCACCCAAAGCTAGAAAATCCTACGTCCAGCTGTATCCATCCTTCAACACATAACCAAGAAACCTTCAGAAATCGTTTACCTCAACCTTCAAAAAGCATACATTATACAAGTTATGGCAATACTCCCGAACTCCCGCCCCAGTACTGGGTGGCGTCGAGGTTATCTCACCAACAACTGCATAAAAGAGATTTTCGATGTCGGCGAACTCAGGTATTCTAGAACTGCAACGATAAAATTGTGACGCAGAGCTCAACTCCCCGGGACACTGCCACAACCCCTAAATGTCAGGAGGCACCAAGAACAATGTTCTCGTCACAAAACCATCAGAACGATTCCAAGATACCCGCGTGATCCTAATTTTTTTTAGTGAAATTTGAGAAGAGAAGAGTCAAAACTCTACGTCAGGATGCCTCACCAGAGCGACAAAGGGAGTGAGGAGTAAAAAGAATTCCTACTCTCCGATATATATAATCCTAAAAGACTCAAAACATTTTTCTAGACTCGACAACGCCAGCGATTCGATCAAGCAGGGGGCTCCTAAGTTGGGGAAGGCTCTGATTACAAACTTGGTAACGCCCTCGATGCGGCTATATCTCCTACGTGTCGAAGCACGACTTAGAGGCATAAACGCATTGAAAGCAATGTCGTAAGTGAGGTAATCTTCACACAACCCATGTAATACATAAGGGAAAGAGAAACATAGTTGGCTTACAATCGCCACTTCACAAGTTACATGAGTAAAGCATTACATCAACTAGATACAAACAAGGTCCGACTACGGAACCAAAATAAAGAAGACTACCTCAAATGCTACACAGATCCCCGATCGACCCCAACTGGGCTCCACTACTAATCAACTAGAACGAATCAACACAAAGGACAAGATCTTCATCGAGCTCCTCCTTGAGCTTGGTTGCGTCACCTGCTCGGTATCATCGGCACCTGCAAACTGGTTTTGGAAGTATCTGTGAGTCAGGGGGACTCGGCAATCTCACACCCTCGTGATCAAGACTATTTAAGCTTATAGGTAGGGTAAAAGGTATGATGTGGAGCTGCAGCAAGCGACTAGCATGTATGGTGGCTAAACATACGCAAATGAGAGCGAGAAGAGAAGGCAAAAGCACGGTCGAACAACTATGATCAAGAAGTGATCCTAGAACAACCTACGTCAAACATAACTCCAACACCGTGTTCACTTCCCAGACCCCGCCGAGAAGAGACCATCATGGTTACACACGTGGTTGGTGCATTTTAATTAATATAAACTTCAGGTTTTCTACAACCGGACATTAACAAATTCCCATCTGCCCATAACCGCGGGCACGGCTTTCGAAAGTTCAAAACCCTGCAGGGGTGTCCCAACTTGGCCCATCACAAGCTCTCACGGTTAACGAAGGATATTCCTTCTCCCAAGACAATCCAATCAGACTCGACATCCCGGTTACAAGACATCCTCGACAATGGTAAAACAAATCCAGCAAAGCCACCCGAATGTGCCGACAAATCCCGATAGGAGCTGCACATATCTCGTTCTCAGGGAAAACCGGATTGTCAAAGGTTCCGGTAGGCCAGCCCAGACTTGCCCCTGGTGGCCACCGGCAGCTGACAGGTTGGACCAACACTAAGAGGAGCACTGGCCTGGGGGTTTAAATAAATATGACCCTTGAGTCTGCAGAACCCAAGGGAAAGAAAAGGCTAGGTGGTGAATGGTAAAACCAATGTTGGGCCTTGCTGGAGGAGTTTTATTCAAGGCGAACTGTCAAGGGGTTCCCATTATAACCCAACCGTGTAAGGAACGCAAAATCTGGGAACATAACACCGATATGATGGAAACTAGGGCGGCAAGAGTGGAACAAAACACCAGGCATAAGGCCGAGCCTTCCACCCTTTACCAAGTATATAGATGCATTAATTAAATAAGAGATATTGTGATATCCCAACAAAATATCCATGTTCCAACATGGAACAAACTCCAATCTTCACCTGCAACTAACAACGCTATAAGAAGGGCTGAGCAAAGCGGTAACATAGCCAAACAACGGTTTGCTAGGACAAGGTGGGTTAGAGGCTTAGCTTAACAATATGGGAGGCATGATAAGTAAGTGGTAGGTATCATAGCATAGGCATAGCAAAAGAGCGAGCATCTAGCAAGCAAAGATAGAAGTGATTTCGAGGGTATGGTCATCTTGCCTGAAATCCCGCAAGGAAAAAGAACAAGGCCATGAAGAAGACAAACAGACATAGTCGAACGGTTCCTCACAAACGCAATGTTATCGGAACCAACCCGAAGAAGCAACACCGGAAAGAAGCACACAACATAGTAAACAACCACCACATGAACAAGGCATGATATGCGGGATGCGGTTTGCGGTGCATATGCATGATTTGGAAAGGAATGATTGAACCTGGCCTCAACTTGGAAATCCAAGAGTGCCACTGGAAAGGTGAGGTGATTTCGGTTGAAATCGATATAAAGATCACCGGAATCGAATGCACGGTTTGGAAATGGCAAACAAAACAAATATGGCACTAGTCTGTGATAATCAGCAAGTAGCCTTCTAAATGCATCAAGATAAATATGCTACAGCACTCAAACATGTCAACAAAATACATGGCAGGGATCTACTCAAGATGCTTGACAAAATATGAACACTGAGCAATGGCTATTTCATCCATTAACATGTTCAAACAAGCACGGCAAAAGAGCAAAAGATTAACACCAGTCTGGAATTTATCATGAGGAAGCAATCTTTAGAGCATGAAAACTACATGCTACAGGAACATATCATGGCAAAGCAAGGCATGGCATGAAGCTACTCTAAGCATATAACAAAAGTCCCTTAGTGACCTTGAGCCAAAAGGGACCAGAAAATACAATTGCAAGCATGTGAACATAGCAAAAACACAAACAGATTTAGACTTAGTGAAAGACTGGAGCATGCAAAACAGTTAACGAGTAGGCATGTTTACGAGCTCGATGCACTCACTACCAAGCATGGCATGACAATCTAAGCATACACCCATCAAGAAGACATGGCATAGAAGCTATACATGGCAAGAATCAACAACATAGCATGCATGGATCAACAACAACAAGCTCGGCAAAATTGCTAAACATGTCAACAATCTGCCAGGAACAATTTATAGCAAAAGTAGAGCTCGATTGACTCAAGCTAGGGTGCTCCATAATTGCAAAAAAAGACATGTATGGATAGAGCACCACAATGTTAACAAAACATGCTTACTGATCATCCTCAAAAGAGGCACGGATCACTAGGAAACAACATGAACATATGGCATAAAAACAATAATAGGACAAGGACTTAGTGAAATTCTAAGTCCCTGAAATCAGCATCGACGATTACGCTACTTTGCATGCTTATGCTAGTCACCACATAGATCACAAAAATACATGGCATACACCCATGTAAAGATGACATGGCATATAACAAAACACATGTAGAGCTCAGAAACATAGCATGCACACATTAATCATGGCAAAAATGACAAGGCCATTTGCTGAAACAGATCTGACATAATCATCACATAGCCCTCTTCCAACAGAATTTCGGGCATCAAGATGAGCTCAAATGAAAATGATGCAATGAGATGAAATGATGTACTCGTCGAGACGAACATTTTGATATGCTATACGCACGAATCGGAGCTACGGATGCATAGTTATGATGCGATGAAAAATGCATAAAATTACTGGAATCTGGGGACTTAGTGAAATTATACCCTCACGAAAAGTCAACCCGGGACGGGACGGAGCGGGATGATGAGATCCGGGACGTAGGGAAGCGTTTTGATCGGTGGACGTGGCCGTGCAGGAACGGAGCCGTGCAGATCTGGCGGGGACGGAGTAAATGGCGACGCCGACGCTACTCTGGCGACGAGGGAGGTCGCAGGTCCGGCGAGGTGGCTGCAGACGGACGGATCCGGCAGCCGGCGGCCGGATCGGGGCACGGGCGACGCGCTCGGAGGCGGCAGCGCGGAGCTGCAGCTCCAATGAGGGAGGCAGGGCAGCACCCGTGGCAGGGCCGGTCGCCGGCGGAGGCGGAGGTTGGCGGCGGCGAGCGGGAGGCGGAAGATGGCGCAGCGGCGGCAGAGCACGTCGGCGGTGGGTGGCGTGTGGCTCCGCAGGGCTCGGGATCCCGTAGGAGGCGGCGGGGCGACGAAACCGGGCCGGCCGGGCCGCGCCTGGGCCCGCAGGGCCGCGGCGGCGGAGGAGAGAGAGGAGGCGTGGGGTGACACGCGGCGGCGGCGAATTGGCTGGAGGCGGCGACGGAGCTGAGGTGGCGGCTCCGGATTGGCCCGGGTGAGGTGGCGGTGGTGGTGGACATTGTCCGGCACGGAGAAGAAATGTCCGGCGGCGCACGGAGGGAATTTTAGGGTTTCATCTGCGGAAATTTTTGGAGGGGATCACATATATATAAGTAGAGGGAGCTAGGAGAGTCCAAATGAGGTGCGGTTTTCGGCCACGCGATCGTGATCGAACGACCGAGATGATGGAGGATGTTTAGGTGGGTTTTGGGCCACTTTGGAAGGGTGTTGGGCTGCAACACACACGAGGCCTTTTCGGTCCCTCGGTTAACCGTTGGAGTATCAAACAAAGTCCAAATGGCACGAAACTTGACAGGCGGTCTACCGGTAGTAAACCAAGGCCGCATGACAAGTCTCGGTCCAATCCGAGAACGTTTAACACCCGCACACGAAAAAAGGTAGAAAGGGACACCGGGTGACATAGGAGCGCCGGATAGCAAAACGGACAATGGGGAAAATGCTCGGATGCATGAGACGAACATGTATGCAAATGAAATGGACATGATGACATGATATGGAATGCATGACACGCAAGAAATGACAAGGCAACAACAGCGAATAACTGGAAGACACCTGGCACATCGGTCTCGGGGCGTTACAGTTGGTCTCCTCCCTTGCCGCTTACGACAGCGTGAACGATGCACCTACACCCCTGCCCCGGTCGAGGTTGTCCGGCCGGATTTGTGACCAGCCGTGAGCTGAGAGAGAGTGGCCCCACCTATGTGTTCCTTAGATCTGGAGAGCATGAGAGAGTGAACGAGAGGAACCCTAGTAAAGCAAGCGCTAAGGCTCCTGCTTTTATATATAGTGGAGTGATTTTGTTGTACCAGCTTCAAAAAAATGTGCTCCTACATGTACCCGCGAGTGGGTGTGAGAGAACTAGTGCATGCGTGCACCGCTTCTCTTCATGAGAGTACAATATACTATGCCCAAAGAACATTCGCCGCGAGACTAATAGTATAAGTGTGTGACGTGTGAGCTAAAATAAAATGTGCATGCCGTCTTTTGTTTTTTAGAAGTTCAAAGGGTAGGGTGTGAATAGCACATATGTGCGTGACATCTACCTGCAGATAGACGGTGGGTGCGACGTGCGAGTCTGCGAGAGGACTCGGGAGAGTCGTGACTCGTGAGGGTGCGTGTGCGTGAGAGAGAGGGGGCACGTATCAATGCAATGCATGTGTCCGTAAATCATTATCAGACAAACGTTCGCCACAAGCCTTTTCCTGACGAACGCCCTAAGAACCGTTAGATCGGCATCCGACAGTGTCAGTTTTGCCAAGTCATTTAACAGAACAGCCACTCCCCCTACACACAAATCTTCCATGTGAGTGTTAGCAACTGCCGTATGCTCCCTCCTTTCCGAAGTGCAGTGCATATAGCATTATTGAAAATTCGAACCTCGCAAACTTTTACCAAGTTTTCGTGTACCAAATTGCACATGTAGAATACCATGTATATATCATTTCATTCATCTTCAAGAGGTAACCATAAATATGGGTGAGGAGTCTACAAAGAAAGACCATCGTATCACCCGTAGCAATTTCAAGCATCCTTTAGTGTCGAGGAATATCATAGGAACTCTCTATGATATGATTTTTATAGGATTTTTTCCTTTAGAGCCAATTGGTTCATAGGAATAGATTCATATACTCCACATTTCAAAGGAAATAAACATGATATCATTTCTATAGCTTTAGAGCCACTTGTTAGAAATATGCCCTAGAGGGAATAATAAATTAGTTATTATTATTATATTTCATTGTTCATGATAATCGTTTATTATCCATGCTAGAATTGTATTGATAGGAAACTCAGATACATGTGTGGATACATAGACAACACCATGTCCCTAGTAAGCCTCCTGTTGACTAGCTCGTTGATCAATAGATGGTTACGGTTTCCTGACCATGGACATTGGATGTCGTTGATAACGGGATCACATCATTAGGAGAATGATGTGATGGACAAGACCCAATCCTAAGCCTAGCACAAAGATCGTGTAGTTCATATGCTAAAGCTTTTCTAATGTCAAGTATCATTTCCTTAGACCATGAGATTGTGCAACTCCTGGATACCGTAGGAGTTCTTTGGGTGTGCCAAACGTCACAACATAACTGGGTGGCTATAAAGGTACACTACAGGTATCTCCGAAAGTGTCTGTTGCGTTGGCACGAATCGAGACTAGGATTTGTCACTCCGTGTAAATGGAGAGGTATCTCTGGGCCCACTCGGTAGGACATCATCACAATGTGCACAATGTGATCAAGGAGTTGATCATGGGATGATGTGTTACGGAACGAGTAAAGAGACTTGCCGGTGACGAGATTGAACAAGGTATCGGGATACCGACGATCGAATCTCGGGCAAGTACAATACCGCTGGACAAAGGGAATTGTATACGGGATTGATTAAGTCCTTGACATCGTGGTTCATCTGATGAGATCATCATGGAGCATGTGGGAGCCAACATGGGTATCCAAATCCCGTTTTTGGTTATTGACCGGAGAGTTGTCTCGGCCATGTCTGCATGACTCACGAACCCGTAGGGTCTACACACTTAAGGTTCGATGACGCTAGGGTTATAGGGAAAGTATGTACGCGGTTACCGAATGTTGTTCGGAGTCCCGGATGAGATCCCGGACGTCACGATGAGTTCCGGAATGGTCCGGAGATAAAGATTGATATATAGGAAGTATGGTTTTGGCCACCGGAAGTGTTCCGGGCATCACCGGTATTGTACCGGGACCACCGGAGGGGTCCGGGGGTCCACCGGGAGGGGCCACCAGCCCCGGAGGCCTACATGGGCCAATGGTGGGAAGGGACCAGCCCCTATGTGGGCTGGGGCGCCTCCCACCAAGGCCCAAGGCGTCCTCAAGAGGAGAGGGGGCAAACCCTAGGCGCAGATGGGCCCTAAGGCCCACCCTAGGTGTGCCCCCCTCTCTCCCCCTTGGCCGCCTCCCAGATGGGATCTGGGGGCTGCTGCCACCCCTAGGGAGGGAACCCTAGGTGGGGGCGCAGCCCCTCCCCTCCCCCTATATATACTTGAGCAAAGGGGCAGCCCAACACACGATTCAATCTCCATGTTGGCGCAGCCCGACCCCTCTTCCTCCTCGTCTCTCGTAGTGCTTGGCGAAGCCCTGCTGGAGTCCCGCGCTCCTCCACCACCACCACGCCGTCGTGCTGCTGCTGGATGGAGTCTTCCCCAACCTCTCCTTCTCCCCTTGCTGGATCAAGGCGTAGGAGACGTCACCGGGCTGTACGTGTGTTGAACACGGAGGTGCCGTCCGTTCGGCACTAGGATCATCAGTGATTTGGATCACGACGAGTACGACTCCATCAACCTCGTTCACTTGAACGCTTCCGCTTAGCGATCTACAAGGGTATGTAGATGCACTCTCCTTCCCTCGTTGCTAGATTACTCCATAGATTGATCTTGGTGATGCGTAGAAAATTTTGAATTTCTGCTACGTTCCCCAACAGTGGTATTAGAGCTAGGTCTATGCGTAGTTTCTATGAACGAGTAGAACACAAAGCAGTTGTGGGCGTCGATATTGTCAATTTACTTGCCGTTACTAGTCTTATCTTGATTCGGCGGCATCGTGGGATGAAGCGGCCCGGACCGACCTTACATGTACTCTTACGTGAGACTGGTTCCACCGACTGACATGCACTAGTTGCATAAGGTGGCTAGCGGGTGTCTGTCTCTCCCACTTTAGTCGGATCGGATTCGATGAAAAGGGTCCTTATGAAGGGTAAATAGAAATTGGCATATCACGTTGTGGTTTTCGCATAGGTAAGAAACGTTCTTGCTAGAAACCTATAGCAGCCACGTAAAAACTTGCAACAACAATTAGAGTATGTCTAACTTGTTTTTGCGGCATATGCCTTGTGATGTGATATGGCCAAAAGGATGTGATGAATGATATATGTGATGTATGAGATTGATCATGTTCTTGTAATAGGAATCACGACTTGCATGTCGATGAGTATGACAACCGGCAGGAGCCATAAGAGTTGTCTTTATTTATTTATGACCTGCGTGTCAACATAAACGTCATGTAATTACTTTACTTTATTGCTAAAGCGTTAGCCATAGTAGTAGAAGTAATAGATGATGAGACAACTTCAAGAAGACACGATGATGGAGATCATGATGATGGAGATCATGGTGTCATGCCGGTGACAATGATGATCATGGAGCCCCGAAGATGGAGATCAAAAGGAGAAAAATGATATTGGCCATATCATGTCACTATTTGATTGCATGTGATGTTTATCATGTTTTACATCTTATTTGCTTAGAACGACAGTAGCTTAAATAAGATGATCCCTCGCTAAAATTTCAAGAAAAGTGTTCCCCCTAACTGTGCACCGTTGCGAAGGTTCGTCGTTTCGAAGCACCACGTGATGATCGGGTGTGATAGATTCTAACGTTCGAATACAACGGGTGTAAGCCAGATTTACACAGCAAAAACACTTAGGTTGACTTAACGAGCGTAGCATGTACAGACAGGGCCTCGGAACATGGAAGACCGAAAGGTCGAGCATGAGTCGTATAGAAGATACGATCAACATGAAGATGTTCACCGATGATGACTAGTCCGTCTCACGTGATGATCGGACACGGCCTAGTTGACTCGGATCATGTTTCACTTAGATGACTAGAGGGATGTCTATCTGAGTCGGAGTTCATTAAATGAACTCAATTATCATGAACATAGTCTAAATTGTCTTTGCAAATATGTTGTAGATAAATAGCTCACGTTGTAGCTCCCTGTTTCAATACGTTCCTAGAGAAAGACCAAGTTGAAAGATATTGTAAGAACTAATGCGGACTAGGTCCGTAGTCCGAGGAGTGTCCTCACTGCTAAGCAGAAGGCTTACGTCTTTGATGCACCACTCGATGTGCAAACCCCTACAACATCGTCTGTGGATGTTGTGAACACCTGTCAGATACATCCTGATGACTACTTGATAGTTTAGTGCACAATACTTTACGGCTTAGACTCGGGATTCGGATGACGTTTTGAATGCCATAAGACATATGAGATGTTCAAAGAGCTGAAATTGGGATTTCAGGCTCATGCCCGTGCTGAGAGGTATGAGACCTCTGACAAGTTCTTTTGCCAACAAGATGGAGGAGAATAGCTTAGCTAGTGAGCATGTGCTCAGAATGTCTGGGTGCAACAATCACTTAAATCAAGTGGGAGTTAAACTTCTGGATAAGATAGTGATTGATAGAGTTCTCTAGACACTATCACTAAGCTACTAGATCTTCATGATGAACTATGACATGCAAGGGATGGAGTTGATCCCGGAGCTGTTCGCGGTGCTTAAGACCGCAAAAGGTAGAAATCAAAGAAGGAGCATCAAGTGTTCAAGAAGGGCAAGGGCTAGAAGGGAAACTTCATGGATGGAAAACCAGTTGCCGCTCCAGTGAAGGAACCCAAGGTTGAACCCAAACCCGAGACTAAGTGCTTCTATTGTAAGGGGAACGGTCACTGGTAGCGGAATTACCCCAAATGCATGGTAGATAAGAAGGCTGGCAACTTCAACAAAGCATATACGTGTTATTAATGTGTACCTCGCTAATACTCCTGGTAGCACCTGGGTATTGGATACCGGTTCAGTTGCTATTACTGGTGACTTGAAGCAAAAGCTACGGACTAAACGGAGACTGGCTAAGGGCGAGGTGACGATGTGTGTTGGAAGTGTTTCCAAAGTTGATGAGATCACCATCGCACGCTCCATCTGCCTTCGGGATTAGTATTGAACCTAGATAAATGTTATCGGGTGTCTATGTTGAGCATGAATATGATTAGATCATGTTCATTGCAATACGGTCATTCATTTAAGTTAGAGAATAATGGTTATTCTGTTTACATGAATGATACCTTTCATGGTCATGCACCCTATGTGAATGGTTCATTGAATCTCAGTCGTGGTAATACACATGTTCACGCCAAAAGATGTAGAGTTAATAATGATAGTACCACTTTCTCGTGGCACTGCCGCTCAGGTCATATTGGCGTAAGATGCATGAAGAAACTCCATGTCGATGGATGTTTGGAGTCACTTGATTTTGAATCACTTGACACATGCGAGCCATGCCTCATGGGCAGGATGACTAAGACCTCGCTTTCAGGTACAATGAAACGGGCAAGTGACTTGTTGGAAATCATGCATGCTGATGCATGTGATCCAATGAGAATTGAAGCGTGCGGTGGATGTCGCTATTTTCTCATCTTCACTGATGATTTGGGTAGATATAGGTATATCTACTTAATGAAGCACAAGTCTGAAACGTTTGAAAAGTTCAAGAGATTTCAGAGTGAAGTTAAGAATCATCACAACAATAAGATCATGGTCCTACGATCTGATCAAAAGGGGATTTCCTGAGTTATGAGTTTGGCAAATCACTTAAGACATTGTGGAATTGTTTCACAGTTGAAGCCACCTGGAACACCACTGTTGTAATGGTGTGTCCGGAAGTCGTAATTGAACCCTATGAGATATGGTACGATCTATGATGTCTCTTACCAATCTACCGTTTTCATTTTGAGGTTATGCGTTAGAGACAGCTGCATTCACTTTAGATAGGACACCATCTAAGTCCGTTGAGACGGCGTCGTATGAACATTGGTTTGGCAAGAAACCAAATTGTCGTTTCTTAATGTTTGGGGCTGCGATGCTTAAGGCTCCGGCCGGAGAAGCTCGAACCCAAAACAGACAAACACATCTTCATAGGATACCCAAAGGTGACAGTTGGGTATACCTTCTATCTCAGATTCGAGGGCAAATTGTTTGTCACTAAGAACGGGTCCTTTCTCGAGAAGGAGTTTCTCTCGAAAGAATTGAGTGGGAGGAAGATAGAACTTGATGAGGTTGTCAAACCTTTACTTCAACCAGAGAGTGATGCAACACAGAAAGATGTTTTATGTGGAGCCTACGTCTGTTGAATGGGAAGTTAATGATAGTGATCATGAAGCTTCGGATCAAGTTTCTATCGAACCTCGTAGGTCAACAAGGATATGTACTACTCCTGAGTGGTACGGTAATCCTGTCTTAGATATCATGTTGTTAGACAACAATGAACCTACGAGCTATGGAGAAGCGATGGTGGGCCTGTATTCCGACAAATGGTTAGAAGCCATGAAATCCGAGACAGGATCCATATATCAGAACAAAGTATGGACTTTGGTGGACTTGCCCGATGATCGGCAAGACATTGAGATAAATGGATCTTTAAGAAGAAGACGGATGTGGGCGGTAATGTTGCCGTCTATGAAGCTCGACTTGTGGGAAAGAGTCTTTTCACAAGTTCAAGGAGTTGACTACGATGAGAATTTCTCACCCGTAGCGATGCTTAAGTCTGTCAAAATCATGATAGCATTAGCTGTATTTTTTGATTATGAAATCTTACAGATGGATGTCAAAACAAGTTTTCTTACCAGTTTTCGTAAGAAAAGTTGTATGTGATACAATAAAAGGTTTTGTCGATCCTAAGGATGCTAAAAGGTATGCTGCCTCCAGCAATCCTTCTATCGACTAGAGCAAGCATCTCGGAATCGGAATATATGTTTTGATGGAGTGATCAAAGCTTTTAGGTTTATACAATGTTTGCTAGAAACTTGTATTTACAAGAAAGTGAGTGGGAGCACTACAATATTTCTGATAAGTATATGTGGATGACATATTGTTGATTTGAAATACTGTAGAATTTCTGGAAAGCAAAAACGGTTGTTTGAAGAGTGATTTTCAAAGGAAGACCTGGATAAAAGTGCTTACATATTGGGCATCAAGATCTATGGAAATAGATCAAGACGCCTGATGATACTTTCAAAGAACGCACACCTTGACATGTTTTTGAAAGAGTTCAAAATAGATCAGTCAAAGAAGGGGTTCTGTAGGATCGAAAGTATGTCTAGAGGGCGGGGGGTGATTAGACTACTTGACCAAATAAAAACTTAACCTTTTCCCAATTTTAGTTCTTGGCAGATTTTAGCTATTATAGGACAAGTCAAGTAATCATCACACAATTCAAGCAAGCATGCAAAGAGTATATTGGCAGCGGAAAGTAAAGCATGCAACTTGCAAGAATGTAAAGGGAAGGGTTTGGAGAATTCAAACGCAATTGGAGACACGGATGTTTTTCCCGTGGTTCGGATAGGTGGTGCTATCCTACATCCACGTTGATGGAGACTTCAACCCACAAAGGGTAACGGTTGCGCGAGTCCACGGAGGGCTCCACCCATGAAGGGTAACGGTTGCGCGAGTCCACGGAGGGCTCCACCCACGAAGGGTCCACGAAGAAGCAACCACCCACAAAGGGTCCATGAAGTAGCAACCTTGTCTATCCCACCATGGCCATCGCCCACGAAGGACTTGCCTCACTAGCGGTAGATCTTCACGAAGTAGGCGATCTCCTTGCCCTTACAAACTCCTTGGTTCAACTCCACAATCTTGTCGGAGGCTCCCAAGTAACACCTAGCCAATCTAGGATACACCACTCTCCAAGAAGTAACAAATGGTGTGTAGGTAATGAACTCCTTGCTCTTGTGCTTCAAATGATAGTCTCCCCAACACTCAACTCTCTCTCATAGGATTTGGATTTTGTGGAAAGAAGATTTGAGTGGAAAGCAACTTGGGGAAGGCTAGAGATCAAGATTCATATGGTAGGAATGGAATATCTTGGTCTCAACACATGAGTAGGTGGTTCTCTCTCAGAACATATGAGTTGGAATTGTGTATGTGTTCTGATGGCTCTCTCCACGAATGAAGAGGAGGTGGAGGGGTATATATAGCCTCCACACAAAATCCAACCGTTACACACAGTTTTCCAATCTCGCTGGGACCGAATCAACAAACTTGGTCGGACCGAAAAGGTAAACCTAGTGACCGTTAGAGATTTTCGGTGGGACTGACATGCAACTCGGTGGGACCGATATGGTTAGGGTTTAGGCATAACGTAATCTCGGTGAGACCGATTACACAAAGTCGGTGAGACCTAATTTGGTAATTAGCTAACCAGAGAGTTGGTCAGGCAAACTCGGTGGGACCGATTTGCTCTTTCGGTGAGACCGAAAAGTTACAAAAAGGAAACACTGAATTTACATTGCAATCTCGGTGGGATCGATCCGCTCTTTCGGTGAGACCGAAAAGTTACGAAAGGGAAATAGAGAGTTTGCAATCCCATCTCGGTGAGACCGAGATCCCTATCGGTAGAACCGAATTGCTAGGGTTTGGCAGTGGCTTATGACAAGTGAAACTCGGTGGCGCCGGATAGAAAGAATCGGTAGACCGAGTTTGGCTTAGGGTTTAGGTCATATATGGATATGGGAAAGTAGTTGAGGGTTTTGGAGCATATCACTAAGCACATGAAGCAAGAGGCTCATTAAGCAACACCTCATCCCTCCTTGATAGTATTGGCTTTTCCTAAAGACTCAATGTGATCTTGGATCACTAAAATATAAAATGAAGAGTCTTGAGCTTTTGAGCTTGAGCCAATCCTTTGTCCTTAGCATTTTGAGGGTTCCACTTTCACATCCATGCCATGCCAATCATTGAGCTTTCCTGAAATAGTCATCTTGGAATAGCATTAGCTCAATGAGCTATATGTTGTTATGAATTACCAAAACCACCTAGGGATAGTTGCACTTTCA